>NC_056749.1:856956403-857041403 GCF_019279795.1 Protopterus annectens
AGAAGAAGTAAAAGATAAAATAAGAAGTTTAAAGGTACAGGATATGAAATGGGATGAAATAACAACTAGACAGAACAAAGCAAAGTTAAGAAAAGCCTCTAATTGTAAAACCCCAGGCCCAGATGCAGTACCTCACTTGTGGTTAAAAGTATCAACATATTTCCATGAAGATTTAGCCATGAGTAAGAACTATGTATATGAGCACCCAGAACATACACCAACCTGGCTAAAAACAGGAAAAACACTGCTCTTACTTAAGAGTGAACCTGCAAGCTACCCTAAAAATTATAGACAAATAACTTGCCTTCTGACGACCTATAAATATACATGGAAATTAATGCAGACAGAGTTTATAGTCATTTAGAAAAAAACTCCATTATGGCAGTAGAACAAAAGGGCAATAAAAGAAAGTCATATGGAAGAAAGAATAATTTGTTGTTAAATAAAGTTATAGTGGAGAACTGCAAAAAGGGGAAGAATCTAAGTATTGCATGGATTGATTGCAAAAAGCATTTGATAGTATCCCACATTCATGGATAAAAGAGTGCTTAAAAATGTGTAAGATACATCCCACATTGATCGACCATATTACAGTGACCATGAAACAGTGACAAGCCACTTTGCAATTAAGCCATGATAAAGGACAAATTGTTATCCAAGGGATAAAAATTCAAAGGGGGATATGCCATGGTCACTCCCTCTCACCATAACTATTCTGCCTTGCCCTTAATCCATTAAGCTGTTTACTCAACAGCTTAGGCCATGGCTATAATCTGGCTCCTAGAAAATGACAAAGTGTAAAGACTTTTCATTTTCTCTTTGTTGATGATTTAAAACTGTATAGCTCATCAGATGAGGAACTGAAAGCACAACTGCAAGTTGTCAAAACGTTTTCAGATGATATAAGAATGTCATTTTGGTATTGATAAATGTGCAAAGGCAACCTTTGAAGCAGGAAATCTGCAATGCCAGGGAAAACATCAGTTTGGGACAAGAATGTGATATAAAAGAACTTGAGCAAGAAGGAGTGTATACATATTTGAGAATTGATGAAGGATCAACAATAAAACACAAATGAATGTAAATAAAACTTAGTAAGGAATACGTCATAAGACTAAAAGTAATCCTGAAAACAGCACTGACATCTAGGAACAAAATCCAAGATATAAACTAATTTGCTCTTCCTGTCCCAACTTACAGTTTTGGAGTGACTGACTTGGTCCAAAATGTGCTGGATAAATTAGACAGGAAACAAGAAGGATGCTTCATGCTCACCAAATGATTTAAAAAAATTAGTGCATACCAAGATTATATATTCCCCGGAGGGATGGGCTTCCTTGAAATTGATTATATGTATAGATCTGCAGTCGTGGGACTCCACACATATCTGCTGACCTCACAAGACCCAAATGTAGTGAAAGTTTTGAAACATGAGGAGAATAAATCTAAGATGACTTATCTGCTTAATCTAGCAGAAGTTTATCAGCATCAAGAAGGAATGGAAATGAAACCAGCAGTAGTTAAAAATTAGGCATCAACTGAATGTGCCAAAAAACAAAAGAAAGAATATAAGGTGAAGGATCAGATCCGAAGGCAAATGTGGAAGAAGCATAAATATAGTTGCAAGCATAGAAAACTTCTGGAACAATCTCATGTTGATCAGGAACAAACACAGGAAGGTTAGGGAGATGTGAATTCATACCAAGAGATGAAAGGCTAATATTTGCGGCCCAAGATAGTGGGCTGCGTACATGTTGGTTTATATAGTCCATTAACCATGTGGGATAAAGAGACAAATGTAGGTTTTGTAAAACCGAATTGAAAGCAGTTGCACACCTTGTTGCTGGTTGCGATATACTAATGGCAGGACTGTATACTTATTTATTTATTTATTTATTTATTTACATTTGTTGACTGGGAGAGTCCGACTGGACACAGGTCCATTTTTAGTGGAGGCCTGGGGAGAAAAGCTCCACATTAAGTATTACTTACATTATACAGTTAAAAAACATAGCATTTAAATTATAGACATTAGTCCATCTGAAGATGTAAGGCAAGAATAAGACATAGATGTAAAACAGCTGTAGAACATATTACAATTTTAAAATATGGTGACATATACTAAACATGGTTACAAATGTAGTTGAGATTCATCAGTGAACAATTGATACAATCTGTTTTTGAGGTACATAACAGCCATGCTGAAAGGCATAATAATGTGGCGAGACTGTTGCACTGGGGATTGTGCAAACATTATGGTATTGACGTGGCTGAAAAACACTGGAAACATGAACCACAAAGCATCATAGAAAATGAAGAAGTCTACATTACATGGGATCATCCATTACCAATAGTTCAAAAAATAGATGCTAGAAAACCAGATATAGTGGACCAAGAAAAGAAGACAAGAGTGGCACGGATCATTGAAATTGCCATACCTAGTGACTACAGTGTCTTACTTAGAGAGAGACACAAAGTCATAAAATATCAGGATCTGCAGACAGAAATGAGAGCAATGTGGAAGAAAGATACCCAGACAGTTCCAATAGTAGTAGGAACAACGGATCTTACAAAAAAGAATTTACAATCATATTTAGATATGCTATCAATACACGTAACTCCATATGAACTGCAGGATGAGTCATTACTGGACACTTTGCAGGTGCTGCAAAGAGCACTACTGGCTGACATCAAAGACTGAAACAACACTAATTTCATGAACTTCAATTGTACTTTGACTTAGGAATGGGATCTATTCCCGTCATGGTATTAGAAACCAAAAAGACTTGGAGAAATTAAAAAAGGTAATAATATTTTAACATATAATATCTGTCTTTCTCCTTTTGTTATAAAAATTCTATTTTTGAATGTCTTATTTCCTAATAATCATATTACCCTTCTCCTCTATACTGTCTCAGCTCTTTTTCATTTTTCTTCATTATATCTGATATCCAACAAACACCATCTGTTCTTATGCTTTTCACCATTCAACCACTAACAAACTCCTTATATCATTTCTAATACTGTTTACATTCAATTCTATACATCCTGTGTCATTTTTTTTGCAATCATTTCCTTCTCCCAGGTCTCCCTAGTATTGACTTGTTTATCCATTTGTTCTTGTTCATCTCCTGTTTTTAAATCACCATCCTCTTCTTCACTCATTAAAGGTGTATATCTGTTTATTTTTGTACGTGAAAAGCACTTCCCTTAAATATTTTCATTATTTATTTAATTCTTCACTCCTACTGTTATGTATATTTTGGTCCTTATTTCCTTATCCTGTAGCACATTCTTCTTCATAGTTTTCTTTACCAATGTTTCCTCTGTTTGCGTGTTTCCAGAAACTTCATCATGTATTTCTGTTTTATTTCCGCATAGAAGACAATCACATTGCAAATGTCCAAACTCCTCATATGTCCTGCACATTGATTTACATGTTTTAGTGGTATGTCTTCTTTCCCATACCTCTCAACCTCTTAGAAAAAAGAAATCCAGACAAAGCCATAAATAATGTGTGTGTGTGTGTGTGGGGGGGGGGGGGCAAAGGTTAATAGAATAACAGGTTTTACTTTAGCATTAATTTTTTGAAAGATATGAAGTCTGAAATGTAAATTGTCATTATACTCTGACTTGAATCTTTAATGATTTGGTAGTGATTTGCCAAAAAACCCACGATTTTATCAAAAACAGACCAAAAATATGAGGCAAAAATCTGGATATTCTGAAAAAATCCGTACAGTTGAAAGGTACACTCTCTCCTCCTGCTCTCCACATCTTGTTTCATCACAGTCTTGTACTAGATGCCTTCCTCCCCCTCACACAAAACAAGTACTGAGCAAATTTTCTCTTTCCACTAAAAATAACTGCATCTGAAAGATGTTAAACTTTTCCTTCAGTTATACATATTGTCACCCCAATTCCCTTTCTGCAGTCCAAACATTTCTTTCATCATTTTAATGTTCTGTACTTTTACTAAATACATCACAAAAATGCTTTAATTCATTTACATCCATGTCTGAAGTTCTAAAGTGTACACTTATTTTTTTTCTTTAACTGCAATCTCAAATGCTGAAACAGGTAGTCTCGCTGGTACTATCGTGTACATTATCTCTTACTTCACTATAAATCTCTTCAACAAATTCAAGCTTTCAAATGACAACTCACAGACATCATGGAAAAATAATGCTGTTGATAATGGCATACCTGTTAACACTGTCAATGCTTGCATTCTGAATTCTTAACACAATTCATCTTCTTTGTAGTTGTTGAAATACTGTCAACCTCTCTCTCTCCTTCTCCCTCTGTATTTCCTTCCATTCTTCCTTGGCTTGCAGTTTCAGCATATGTTATTCCTCTTCCCACTAAACATCATTGTTGCAGGGATATATCATTAAAACTGGCTACTCCTCCAGCAGGGCATACCCCCACACTTTTTTCTTTCCACATCTGTAAATCCTGTCTGACTCTGCAAGCACTGGCTATGGAGTTTTTTCTTGCTGTACCTGTTATACAATATCTCTCCATCTCACTTCATCTTCATCATTTGGTTCTTCTTGATATACGAAATAAATTAGTATTTGTGTTACTTACCCACCAACTTCTAATTCCATTATAACCATTTTTTCTCCTTTTCCTCCTTCCATTAGCTTTTCATTTACTGCCTCTCAAACACCACCAAACTCTTCTCCATCTTGGAGTTCTTGGAACCACAGTCACAGCTGTCCAGTGCCAACTGTCCAAAGAGTATTTTTTGTTGATATATATGTTATATATATATATATATATATATAGAGACATTACATATTATTTACATATTTATATATTTTCATTATTTACATCTATTTACAAACCTCCATACATTATAAACTTCAATTTAAGCATTCCCCCACTTTTATTATCCACAGCCAAAACATTATTTTTCCAGAATCTTTGACAAAGTCCATTCTCCACTGTATTTAATTTCAGTTAGTCTCTCGTTCCATATAGTCTATGAAACATAAAATATTACTCTGTCCATTTTCTTCACTTCTTCCTGTTTTCATGCACCATAATAACTAAATTACATTATGTCAATATTTATTTGCTCAAATTTTAACAAACTTTATTATGTTTACATATTTCTACCACAAATTAACTCCTTCACATTTCAAAAACACATCCTCAGTAGTCTCATACTCTCATTTATTACATATTCTATCTTGCTTTTTCTTATATGGCATATTTGCCTTAAGCGACAATTTTCTAATAGAGACAATCTCCATAAAAAATCATTGCACTCTTTAATATTTGTATAGTTATTATATCTCATCATTATGGCTTTTTTCTTGTCTATTTCTAAATCTTTCCATAGATCAATGCAATAACATGCTTTCATAATATTTAGGTACAATCCCTTTCTATTTTTCTCACATTCATTCTTTTTTATTTTCCATAACACAATTTTATTTTGGTATTCTTTCAATTTTTCATTCACAATGCTTTTATTTCTTGTTTAACTTCCATTCTTCCCACAATTCTTTCTATTCGTAATATAGCATCATTTCTATCAGGTTTTTATTTTCCTTCATAATTCCTTGTAATGCTTTATATAAAATTAAAGATACTGCATGTACTATTGGGTTTATTAATCCCAAGCCTCCTTGCTCTTCTTTCATATATAGAATCCCTCTCTTGACTGGATTCAGTCTAGACCCCCATATAAAAGAAAATAGAATTTCCCTTAGTTTCTTTTCATACCTAATAGGAATCATTTCGATCTGGAAAGAGGAAGGAGGACGGGGAGACCTGGTGGTGGAATGAAGAAGTACAGGAGAGTATACAGAGAAAGAGCTTGGTGAAGAAGAAGTGGGATTGTCAAAGAGATGAAGAAAGTAGACAAGAGTATAAGGAGATGAGGTGCATGGCAAAGAGAGAGGTGGTGAAGGCTAAGGATAAGGCGTATGAAGAGTTGTATAAAAGGTTGGACACTGAGGAGGGAGAAAAGGACCTGTACAGATTAGCTAGACAGAGGGACCGAGCTAGTAAAGATGTGCAGCAGGTAAGGGTGATAAAGGATAATGAGGGAAATGTACTCACAAGCAAGGAGAGTGTGTTGAGCAGATGGAAAGAGTAATTTGAGGGGTTGATGAATGAAGAGAATTTGAGGGAGAGAAGGTTGGATGATGTGCGGATAGTGAATCATGAAGTGCAGTGGATTAGCAAGGAGGAAGTAAGGATAGCTATGAAGAGGATGAAGAACGGAAAGGCTGTTGGTCCCGATGACATACCTGTGGAAACATGGAGGTGTTTTGGTGAAATGGCAGTGGAGTTTTTAACTAGATTGTTTAATGAAATCT
The DNA here is from genome assembly GCF_019279795.1 of Protopterus annectens. Classification (NCBI taxonomy): domain Eukaryota; kingdom Metazoa; phylum Chordata; order Ceratodontiformes; family Protopteridae; genus Protopterus; species Protopterus annectens. The sequence continues at coordinate 856,962,742 of NC_056749.1, forward strand.
TGGAAAGTGAGAGGATGCCTGAGGAATGGAGAAAAAGTCTTTTGGTAACAATTTTTAAGAATAAGGGTGATGTGCAGAGCTGTAGTAACTACAGAGGGATTAAACTGATCAGTCACAGCATGAAGTTATGGGAAAGAGTAGTGGAAGCTAGGTTAAGAAGGGAGGTGATTAGTGATCAGCAGTATGGTTTCATGCCAGGAAAGAGCACTACAGATGTGATGTTTGCTCTAAGAGTGTTGATGGAGAAGTACAGAGAAGGTCAGAAGGAGTTGCATTGTGTCTTTGTAGATTTAGAGAAAGCATATGACAGGGTGCCTAGAGAGGAGTTGTGGTATTGTATGAGGAAGTCGGGAGTGTCAGAGAAGTATGTAAGAGTGGTACAGGATATGTACGAGGGTAGTGTGACAGTGGTGAGGTCTGTGGTGGGAGTGACAGATGCGTTTAAGGTGGCGTAGGGATTACATCAAGGATCAGCTCTGAGCCCTTTCTTATTTGCAATGGTGATGGACAGGTTGACAGATGAGATCAGACAGGAGTCCCCGTGGACTATGATATTTGCAGATGACATTGTGATCTGTAGTGAGAATATGGAACAGGTGGAGGGGACCCTGGAGAGGTGGAGATATGCTCTAGAGAGAAGAGGAATGAAGGTCAGCAGGACTAAGACAGAATATATGTGTGTGAATGAGAGAGAGGACAGAGGAATGGTGAGGATGCAGGGAGTAGAGGTGGTGAAGGTGAATGAGTTTAAGTACTTGGGATCAACAGTTCAGAGTAATGGTGAGTGTAGAAGAGAGGTAAAGAAGAGAGTGCAGGCAGGATGGAGTGGGTCGAGAAGAGTGTCAGGAGTGATTTGTGACAGATGAGTACCAGTAAGAGTGAAAGGGAAGGTCTACAAGAGGGTAGTGAGACCAGCTATGTTATATGGGTTGGAGACAGTGGCATTGACAAAAAGGCAGGAGTCAGAGCTTGACGTGGCAGAGTTCAAGATTTTAGGATTTGCACTGGGTGTGATGAGGATGGACAGGATTAGGAATAAGTATATTAGAGGGTCAGCCCAGGTTGGAAAGTTTGGAGACAAAGCCAGAGAGGCAAGATTACGTTGGTTTGGACATGTGCTGAGGAGGGATGCAGAGTATATTGGGAAAAAGATGCTAAGGATGAAGCTGCCAGGTAACAGGAAAAGAGGAAGGCCTAAGATAAGGTTTATGGATGTAGTGAGAGAGGACATGCAGGTGGTTGGTGTGACATAGCAAGATGCAGAGGACAGGAAGAAATGGAAACAGTTGATCTAGTATGGCGACCCCTAACGGGAGCAGCCGAAAGAAGAAGAAGAAGGAATCATATAGATGTTAGCAACATAAGCATTTTCCTATTACCATGGGGTTCAATAAGTGTGCTTATTTATATGAAAATCTTTGATTTAAAAAAAAAATAGTTATATCCTTTTCTTCGAGTACATTATATCATTGCTGTCGTCTGCATTCATTTTTCCAACTATTATTCCTAATAAAGCTATATATTTTTCATTAAACTCAGTATCTCCTATCATACCTTCAAAACCAAATCCTTTACTTTTCTCTTTATTTATACTTAAACCATTTTTTAAATTGATAATTAATTTTTCATTTACTTCTTCTACTTATACTTTATTTTTAACAATTAATACAATATTGTCTCATAATTATACATTATTGGCAATTCTACTTCCTTCATCATTTTGTATCCACAACTACTTGACATTTTATTAATTTTCTTCACTATTACATTCATAACTAATGAGAAAATTACATTACTGGCTGGGCAGCCCTGCTTTATTTCACATTCTATTTTTATTTCTTCCCCAATCCATCCATTTACTTTTAGTTTCATATAATTCCTTTCATAAACAGATTTTATTGCTTGCAATATTTTTGCTTACATTATATGCCTGCAAAATTCCCCAGAATGATTCATATTTAATATTATCACAGGCTTTACTTATATCCCCTATCATAACCTCTGTTTCTACATTTTTATTTATGATATCAATTATTTTTCTTCTTATCCATAACTCTTGACTTCATTTTCCTTTACTTCTGAATGCATTTGCTCATATATTCTATCCATTGTTTTGTAATCTTTTTATTATTATTTTATAAAAACATTATAATCCATATTATTCAATGTTATAGGTCTCCGATTTTTTATCTCTTTATTTCCTTTTTTAAATATAAATTTTATAACTCCTGTAAATATCTCTTTCACTTTAATTCCAATTTCTAACCATTCATTCATAACTTTTATACAAATTATTTTTTGCCACTCCTACATTTCTTTATATATACCATATTCAGTTCCATCCTGTCCTGTTGCAGAATTCATGTTAATATATTTTAGAATGTAATTCAATTCTTTCATAGTTATTTTTTTTTTGTTTTAAATAATCATTATCTTTATTTTATTTTTCAACTTTATAAATTTGTTCTATGTTTTCTTCTCTTTTAACAAATAATCCAATACATATTATTTATTTTATATATTCCTTCTTGTCTTGTTTGCTTACCTTCCTTATTTTTAATTATCTTATTAATTTTCCTTCTTTTATTATTTTACTCAAATATGGTGTTACCTCTTCTCTTTCATTGTAAACAATATTTTTGTTTATATAGCAAGTTGTTAATTCTAATTTGATTAATTTTATATATTTCTTTCATTTTCATAAAAGTAATTTTTATTCTCTAATAAGTCTCTGAATGTTGATTGACTTAATATTTTATATCTCTTTTTTCTTTTCTTCTTTTCTTCCTTATACATTCTAAAAACATTTTTTTATATATTTCTCTTTAAAATGAAGCCACCAAACAATTCAATTCTTATAAAACTCTCTCATATTCATGTTTTTCCATAATTCCATAAGTTATTTTTCTCTTCTAAATCTAATCACTTTTAATTAATTATCTTTATTCCTTTTCCTGTTCTTATATAGTCTTAATTTTCCTGTACTTTAACCCATATAGCAACATGATCTGGAAATCCAGCATACTTTATTCCTTTTTTAACTTTTAAACTATCAGATATTAAAAACTAATCAATTTCTGTCCTAATTTCATTCCTTTTATAGGTCCAGTGGTTATTCTTCCATGCACTTAACCTTCCACTTCTCATAATTTATTTAACAATTTTAAATGCTCTTATTTTTTTCTTAAATTACAATTAAAATCACAAACCACTACAATGTTCATATTTACACAAATATATTCAAGAATATTTTCAAACATCATTTCTCTCTCTCTTTTTTGTTACATATGCATATAAAGCTATAATTCTATACACATTTTTTCCATCTCAAATCTATTACCATAATTCGTCCTAGTTCCACTAAAGTTACATCTATTTTAATGCATTTTGACATAATATACATGTGCCTGAGCACATTTCTTTCCCTGTGTTCCAAACTATCGCACCATTCCAAAGTTTTTTAGTTTGTGTTCTTTCTTCCTCTGTCAATAATCTGATATCTTTTAAAACAATAACACGTGCATCTACTGCAGCACACCATTGGAATATACCTATTCTTCTATTAAGATTTTTCATACTGTTCATATTTAAAGCTAATATGTTCAGCTTTTAAGAGCAGTTAATATAATATGTTTATCCCTTTCCTTTCTTATTTTCTCTAAGCATTATATTTTGAATTTTCTTTTCCTTTCTTTAACTCTTTTTCCCTATTTAATTCTTTTTATTTCTTACTGTGTGTCAATCAGCTTCTTCCTCATTTGTCTTCTTTGTTTCTTTTTCCTTGCAACTTTCTTTAACATCATGTATAATCTCTTTCTCAGTTACATCTTTGTGTACATTTTCTTGTATAACACATTCTTCTATCTCTTTCTCCTGTATAACTTTATTTTCATTTTCATTTTCTTGCACATTCATTTCATATTCTAGACAAGAATAACTAGTATTGCCACATGTTTTGCACTTTAAATTACATTTTTTACACTATGCCCTGTTTTAACACAAACATAACATATTTTTTATCACATTCATTGATTAATGATATTTTTTTTCCTAAAAAGTAACAAGTCTTTGGGTTACCCCTGTATTTCACAACACCCATATTACCACAAACATTAATAATACTAGGTACATGCATAAATTTATTGTTTTATATTTTCAGTATTACTGCACATTCCCATTCTCCAGTCCATAGTCGTCTTTCATCATATGTTTTTTGTAGTGCCCATTACTTCTTTACATATAATTAACAAATATTCTTTCAGTTCTTTTGCTTCAACTTCATTTCTAAACTGGATTATCATTGTTTCTTTTGTTTGTCTGTAAAAAGCTTGCACCACATATTCTGCACATGGATACATATTTTTCTTTTGTTCATATGCACCCATAAAATTTTCCATGGCCTGCCCAGTCGCAAATATCACAGAAAAAGCTTTTCTTATACTGTTCAGGATACCGATGGAAAAATAGAATCAATGAAGTAAAGCCTTCGGTAATCTGCCACAGCAGGAATTCAGTTGAATAAAAACGATATACTATTTATCCAAATTAAAAACTAGGAACGTATTGAAAATAGTAAGATACAGTCCTCTAAAATCCAGTAAGTGTTTTCTACAACTTGCCTTCTTCAGATCGTGTAACTGGGACTGTTATTTCTCAATTTTTAAAAGACATATGTCCAATACATTTCAAAATTCAGAAAACACCTTACAACAAGCCAATCATAAATATTTTCAGCTTTTGCATAGTGACTTCGGTTGCAGTTTCCACCAAATAAAAGGGACACAGGCAATACCTACGTAAGACAACCAATCATGTTCATTGTAAGAGGAAAAGCCTCCTCATTCTACCAATCATGTCACTTTAAACTTAATACAAATGAAACCCATGCTAAAACACGACAATCTTTTAATTCATTGTGTGCTCCTGCTTCTAACCAATCGCACCTTTAATGGAAGAGTAAGGACATTCATTCCACCAATCATGTAGGTTCTGCTTTTGGTACAGGTAAACAAATCATGTCCATTACAAAGGGGCAGGCCTCCTTGTCCTACCAATCAACTCGCTTCAAACTTTAAACAAGTGAAATGTGTAGTAAATAATATCTGTCTTTTAGTTTGTGGTACGTCTCTGACTTTTATGTAGGGGTAATCTCGCATTGCTAGTGTTCAGAGTTAAATCTCAGAGTCACAAAGGCACATATATACCTGCCTCAATGGCAGGCATTGCCCTTATGTAATAAATTCTTTACCAGATTTATAGTTTTTCATAACTGTAACAGATGTTCACAAGGGGGAAATCCCAGAGGGTTATTTACTTGGGGAGGCAGGCTATGCACTGGAACTGTGGCTGATGACACCCATCAGAAATCTACACACACCTGCTGAAGAATGCCATAAAGAGGCACATGCTCAAACCTGAAATATCATACAGTGTGTGTTTGGGCTGATTAACTCAGGGTTCTGGTTCCTAGATATATCTGAGTGATCTCTGCAGTACAATCCGCATACATGTACTGAAATATTTATAGTATGCTCCAGGCTACAAAACATTATCCTGAGAAAACAGCTTCAGCAGGATCGGGGAAGGGGCACACATCCCACCACCAATGGTAAGGTCACCACAGACACACATAGGTGTGGAGTCAGAGGGGGAAGCAGCAGCTGTTTGGGGTGTAGGCAGACATAGGCATGCTCAATATGCCCTCACATTGGCTAAGAGACAACACATAGCACACTCACACAACACCTAATGGTGTAAAACCTTCCTCCTACACACATGCATATAGTAACACTGATACCAGGCAACACTCACAGCATTTACCTACCCATGTAATGGCTGTGTGCTGCTTAACATCAGACAGAGTCAACCCTGAACTAAAACTGCTGCAGGTGTTGGATTTACAAGGTAAGTGCTGAATTTGGAGTGTATTGTGTAATAATATGAATGACTGCCATATCCTAGTGTAAGCAAATAAAAGGTGGGTAATTTGTACAGGAATGACCTTTAACATAAGTCAGCAGAGACGTATTTGACTTATATGTGTCCACTATTAAGTAGTAGTCCTCAGGCAACAAAGATTCACACAGTCATATCTCTAAAAAGTAGTGATGGTCACTGCATGCCCTCAGCAGAACACCATACATTTCTACTGGAAAATCATTAAAGAGAGAAGTTAGAAAGTAATGATGCACATTTCAGTTTAAGATTTCACAACCCTCAACAATAATGATGGAAAAAAGTTTGATGGTATCAATTGTTTAACTTTCTAAGACCAATATAAGTCAAATGTACAATTACCAATTCAACATCACAAATGCAGATACACTAAGCACTAAGTGAACTGTACCCTGAGCATCAGACACAAAGCTTATGTTTCCCTGAATCCAAAAGATGAAAACAGGGATATGGCACAGTTATCAACACAGGGTGTTGTGGGGGGGGGGGGCATGAAGCCTAGGCTGACACAGAAGGTTGGTGAGTGTGTGCATGAGTAAGAAAAGCAGGCAACCATTCAGATAAAGTAACAAATGACCAGTGAGACAAAATGAATTTTAAGCTTCACAGCTGAACGATGTAACTGTTGTGTGTGTGTGTGTGTGTGTGTGTGTGTGTGTGTGTGTGTGTGTGTGTGTGTGTGTGTGTGTGTGTGCGTGTGTCTGTGTGTCTGTGTGTCTGTGTGTGTCTGTGTGTGTCTGTGTGTGTGTGCGTGTGTCTGTATGGGTCCTCCTGGTGAAATTGATGAGTGTCTGCATGAACACAGCCAAGCTCTGTGCTAGCTTTACATCTTTGTATTTCGGACAGGTGTGAGCCATGCATCGCTCACAGTGGCAGCTCATCATTGTCTTACCCAACCATGAGAACTGTCTCTGCCAAGAGTTGCACTGGCATGTCCATGCCCAATGTCAGATGCACTGTTGCTATCTGAATGTGACTGATATCTGCTGGATGAGCTACCATCTTGAGTAAGCCCAGGACCATGATCTCATGGCTTGACACACCAGGGTGTGGACAGCTCAACCACTGAAGGAGAAGTGGAGGTACTGTCACTATGGAAGTGTGAGCAGACATAGCCATATTGGCTAACAGCAGATGATGTGGCTGACCTATGACCTCGAGGGTACCATCCACTCCCAGCAGACATTCCATCATAGACACTGCCTATTCCAATGTGTTATTCATCCGATCCATTGAATCAGCAACACAGTGGGGCCAGTCACTCATGTCAGCCTGTACCACATCTACAACCCTTAGCATTTCTCTGGAGGACCTATGGGAATGAGCCTGTGTCTCCATGATGGCTCTAAATGTATGTTGTGTGGCATGGGAAGGGACACCTGATTCCGGTGGAGTATGGACAGCAAACCTCTTCCAAGCACCCCTAACAATACTCCTACATAGCACCTCATCCACATGGCCAGAGTCAACAGGTGCCAAAGCCACAGTAACCACACTTACCTGATCGATTGTCCAATATCTACTGGCTCACTGGAATGGGTAGGCATAGGCCTACTGGCTGTGTCCAATGGAATTTCAGGGGATGGCTGTATGCCAACCTCTGTGTCAGATTCAACCTCTGCACCCCTGATTGTGACTCTGTTTGGCCATCCTTATCATCATCAGAGTCAGCTAATACTCTGACATCAGGTGGTTGAAGTCCCACACTTCCACTGTCAGGATCACTTGTGATAATAAGTAACAAACACAGGAAAAAATCATACCTGCGCTACTATAGTTCAATATATGTTAACAAACTAACAGTGGTGCCATTATTATAGACAGTACAGCAATACATACAACAGTCCTGGCATCAACATCACACACTAAAATATTTCTTTGAACTGCTCATCAGTACTGACATAAAAATGTTTGGGTTACCATGTGCAGATGATGGTACGCTCCCTTGGCTGGATGGTCCTGGAAGAAGTTAAGCAAAAGGTAAGGACAACATCATCACAATTAATGGTAACAAAAGGGGTAAAACCTATTGCCCTTTATATGTCCATTAACTATACTTTCAACAAGAAGTTGGATGACAAGCCTATCCTAAGCCCCATGTGTAATCAATCAGAATATGTTGTTAACTGTAGCAATCTTCAATCCCCCTAACCAATTTCTTGTTAAACAGAACTAACATACTGATGTAAATATTTTACTATACAACGGTATTTAACAATTGAGATACAAAAGCCTAACAGGAAGCTCCTCTCAGGATACTTGCTGTCCCTGAAATAGTAGCACCAATTGAGACACCTGGGTGCCATAGTCCTAGGTGTCCTGAAAGACAAAAGGATAATACACATAAGTATCACATAACCACCAAATAACTGTTCCCACATAAAACAGAAAAGTATTACCCACTGGAGAAACACAAAACAGTGCAGAGATTTGAAATATGAATAACAGGTTGGATTTAAAGAAATGGAGAACAACAGCAACATATCCTTGTTTGTGTGCCATAACAGAAATGCAGCTTTGCTCCCCCACCCCATAAGAACAGGCAGATGACACATTTTGCTAACAAACCATCCCATCACTGAAACATGTAAAGTGCTATCAAATGAAATGTTCCTGAAATATGTCTACAGATTTAACACAGAACATTCCATTTTAACGTATTGCCAATCATGCATATCTGAAAATCCCTGACAAACATGCCCATGCCATCAGTACACTTCTAACTAATGCAGACAGATAAAAGTATAGCATTTGCTAATCAATATATGTATATAATTCTGAACAGATTTTTCTTAATGACATTTCAAAATATCCAGTATGTAGTTGAAAAATGCAAGCATACATTCTCATGTTCAGTAATCTTCTGTACAGATATATCCCAAAGTAATAGCCTCTTCTCTGGGTTCTCTACATAAACAAGTCTCCTCACCTTCAGGTTCCCTAGCTACATGGTTTCTTTTTTATGGTGTAGATTCAGGGTTGTCAGCATGGTGAAGATGCAAATGAGGTGTAAATTCATTAGAACTGCTGAATCCCAAATACCTGGCTCTGTGTAACAGATGTAAACACAGTGCAGGCACTCCCTCTGTGGTTGTTTTTAATGGATTGCAACTGTGACTTATTACAGGTAGGGAAAAGGAAAACACAACAGCAAGGCAGATTGCCTTACATTCAGTGGGCATGTTAGGTTAGACATACAAAGTGTTAGAAGTAACTTTGTTGGGTCTATATTACAAAATCGAACGTTTAGGTTGTTGAACACCTAAACATCGACACCTAACAGTTAAAGCTAAAAACCACAAACGGCCACTTCCGCAAATTTTTTCATAGGGGAAATATTCGTTTGGCTGGCGGCCAAGAAAACAAACTTTCAGACCCTAATCAAGTGGGGGGCTTTGCCCCCCTCACCCACCCCCTTACTAAATGTACCAACTACAAGATCGCTCTACATTGGGGAAAAGGGCAAATTCACGATAATGTCCAAGCAAATTATTTCCCTGTGAAAAAATTTGCAGAAGCGGTCTTTCGTGGTTTTCAGCTTTTGTTGTTTAGGTGCTGATGTTTAGGTATTCAACAACTTAAATGTTCGGTTTTGTGATGTAGACCCACTTTGTCAAGGTTGGAAATGTATGTAAGCAGCACACAATTCAAAGTCAAAGTGAATGTTATTGTTGATCAGATATACACAGCAGTGCAAGCTGAACACAATTACATTGCTTTGGTCCCCGTGCAAGACACAACAATGAACACATAGTTTGAATGACAGTAAGACTAATACACATACAGTAATAATTAAAATATTAACAACACAATACATTACCTCAGTTGGACAGGAAGACATTATACAATATTACTGTAGTAGGTATTGTGATGTTCATATTGCACATGTATGGAGTGGTGACTCACTCCTGACTATTGCACATTCAGGAAGTAATAGCATAAGAGATCAGGGTAACTGTACCAGTTATTGAAGCAATTTACAAAAGTGATTACTATAGCTGATACTTCATAGCAAGTGGCAGATTGATATAATTATTTGCTGCCATGCCTGGCATCCAAGTTCAGTAGCCTTATGGATAGATGGAAGAAGCTGCAGTTCAGGCTAGATCTTTTGCAGTGTAATCTGCAATACTGCCTGCCCAAGGAAAGGCAAAAGTACATGCCATGGGCAGGGTGAGTAGCATCACTGATTATCTTCCTAGCCCTTCCCACACACCAAGTCTCATGCAGATCATCCTTGGATGGGAACAAGGAACCAATGATTTTTTCTGCTGTCCTCCCTACCCTAAGGAGAGCCTTGTAGTCAGATGTTTTGCAGTTACTATACCAAACTATGATGTTATTTGACAGGATGCTCTTGATGGCCCCCCTGTAGAAGGCTTTGAGGATGGATTGAGACAGGTTTGTCTTCTTCAGTTTCTGTAGGAATTGCAGATATTGTTGTGCCTTCTTCACTGTGTGGCATATTTGAGTTGACCAGGATAGGTCATCTGAGATGTGCACCCCAGAAACTTGGTGTTTTTGACTCTTTCCACTACCACCCCCTTAACTTCCAGAGGTTGATGTATCTCCTGAGTCCTCCTGAAGTCCATTATTAATTCTTTGGTCTTGCTTACATTTAAGGCCAGATTGTTGCTGTTGCACCAACCTATCAGATGCTCCCCTTTATCCCTGTAGGGTGTTTTCTCACCATTTTTACAAGACGTATGACAGTGGTATCATCCATGAACTTGATGATTTTGTTGGATTCATGCTTGGCCATGCAGCTGTGTGTCAACAAGGTGAACAGCAGAGGACTGAGGATGCAGCCCTGAGGGACACCTGTACACAATGTAATACTGATTGAACTATTTCCCATACATACCTTTTGGGGTCTGTTGATGAGAAAGTCCAGTATCCAGTTACTTGGGGGGTGATGATGCCCTGCTGGATCAGCTTCAGTATTAGATTATGGGGGATGACAGTGTTAAAGGTGGAATTAAAATTGATGAATAGCATTCTGACATAGCAATTATTGTTCTATGGATGTGTCAAGGATTCATAAAGTGCTATAGCTATCGCCTCAGCTGTGCAGTGGTAAGATCCATAAGCAAACTGTAATGTATCCAGTGTTGCAGGTAGGCTTGAAGAGATATGGTTCTTGATCAACCACTCAAAACTATGCATTACTGTTGATGTAAGATCAATTAGCCAGTAATTATTAGGCTTGTCAGTTGGAATTTCTTGGGTGAGGGAATGGTTGTCATGTTTTTGAAGCAATTGGGTACAATGGTTAGTTGCAAGGATGTGCTGAATATAACTGCTAGTACAGTGGACAGTGGGGTTCTGTTCATTAACATCCAACCTCCCCTTCATTTTTGGTAACTATAGTATATTATTTCCATTTAAAATACTCACACATTTTTAAGGACAATGATATAGAATGACTTACAGTCTGCATGTCTGAGATTACTGGTCATATAAGACAAGAATGAACAACACACACAGAGATGTAAGACAGAGCTACATATTTGCAAGCAATACTCATAAATGGTTGTGTGATCACTCAGTGCACTACACCCAAAATTAATACATGGACAAATGACTGTTATATGGCTTCATAGTACTGTAGATAATATTGCAGCTGGTTGTATGCAGAATTATTTCAGTCCCCTGCTGCAAAGGTGTTTGTCTGGCAAATAGGGATAAGGCACCCATTATGTGTTCCAAAGGTTCATTGCAGTGAGAGTTGAAATCCAGACTTATGTATAAATATTTCTTGTGTACTAAGATTTTGTAGTGTTATATATTGCTTTTCCTCAGTTTCCTTTTTTTTATTTAATTAATTAATTTATTTATTTTATTTTTTAGCCAGTGTTTGTGCTGTACGTGGCTTAGTGCAAACAAGGGAAACATAGAAAAATGAATGTCATGTTGCGCTGTCTTATCTCATTTGTATGAAGCTTAGCAGTACACAAACCTGGATTAGTGGCACACCCAGAAAGCAGACACATGCAGACAGGGTGTCTGTAATAGGACAAATATCAAAAACAATACATTGTTGCAATGTTTGCTTTCCTTTGCGCAACGTCACTTAGTGGCATTGTGTGGTGTTGTGCAGGGGAGAGCAAGGTTCCCCAACACCTACAGGCAGAACTCAAGCAGCCAATAACTGAAAACAGAAACATTCAATTAATTCTGTTGGGCAGTGAGCAAACATGCTAAGTGGCATTGCATGGTAGTTAATACAGAGAACTTAAGAATGAGTAGGAAATTATGGAAATATCATGTAACTAGTCATGTGGCAGCAGGTGCAAGAGCAGGGCTGGAGTACAGATAGTCATAGGTTCTAGTACAGGGTTTGCAAACTATTTTATTGTTGTGACAGTGAAATTTATAGCAATGAACTGAAAAATAGCCAAGTCTTAGTTCAACATTCTTGTGGCAATAGGTGTAAGTGCAGAAACAAAATGGCAGTACCCTGTGTGGCAGCGGACACTTCAGCTCAGAAAGGAAATGTGCACTGCTTGTCTTATTTTATGTCTAATTTAAGAGGAAACTGAACCAGGAGCAAATACTAACAGTAAGTTAATGTATAGTAGAGAGTCTTCTAGAAATTCAGCACCTAAGCTCATTATGCAACAGGTTTCATGATTCATAGGTTTATAGGTAGGCACTAGGCTTTTGTCCTAAGGCCTATATAGGCCTAGCCAAAAAGGTACCCTGGCTTTTGCCACCAAAGAACATTATTTTCCTGTGCCCCTGTTGAGCAGAGCCACAGAGGTGATCCCCGGGGTGAATTTCCTGTTTTCCATCCAATCATCAACATTTTTCTTGAAGAGTGTTAATGAGGAACTTTGATATAGATAGGTAGTTTGTTCCAGAGTATGGGAAGTCTCTGGGACAGGAATCTATCCCTCCAGCATGTTCTGTTTATTGTGGTGACAAGGTTTAGGTCCCTAGAGAGTGTAGCTCAGATGGATTGGGATTTCTTTAAGTGGAGCATGTCCAACAGCTCTGGGTTTGACATAGCTTTGTATGTTAGGCAGAGATCACCTCTGACTAGGCAATATGCGATGGAGTAAAGCTGGAGTTTTTTGAGATGGTCTGCGTAGGGCATCTGTTTGAGGCAGGTAATCCTCTTTGTGAGGTATTTCTGCGGTCTTTCCAGTTGTTGTAGATGTCTAGTGAGGTACATACCAAAAGGGGCATTGTACTCTATAATGGGTCTAATGAGTGATGCGTAGAGGGGAACAAGGGATTTCTTTTTTCCTGGATGAGAAACCTTTTGTGATTAGGTGTGCCAAGTAGAGGGATTTCCTGACTACTGTGGTGATGTGATTGTCAAAGGAGAGACTACTGTCCACCTGTATCCCAAGGTCTCTTATCACACTTTTGGTGTTAAGTAGACTCCCACCTATGTGGTAGCTCATGGGTACAGAGTTTTTACCAAAGGGGATGACTATGCACTTTTTGGCTTTGAGCTTGAGGCCATGGCTTTGACATCAAGCATCTATCTCAGTGAGGCCCTTTTGTAGGATGTCCACATCATTAGGGGTTTTGATTATGGCTCCTAGTTTGCAGTCATTGCGAACTTCATTAGCCAAAGACCTTCTGTGTTAGCTTGTACTTCAGAAAAGTAGATACCAAACAGGAGAGGACCCAGGACTGAACCCTGCGGTACTCCACTTGTCACTGGTCTGAAATCAGATTTGGAGTCTGCTACTTTCACAATGTGTGTGTTCTGTCAATGAGCCAGTTGTCAACCGATCTTCTGACATAGGGATTTATACCTAGTTTAGTGAGCTTATCTATAATTCCAGAGTGGGAGATGGTGTCAAAAGCCTTGGTGAGATCTAGGTAGGCTGTGTGAACCATCTTACCCTTGTCTACGGCTTTGGTGACTACTTCAAAGAAGTCTATCAGGATCAGGAGACATGATCTGCCTTTTACAAACCCAAACTGGCTGGGGTCCAGAGTTTGGAGATTACCAATGTCTTTGTTTATAAGTTCCATGATGATACGATCCTTGGCCTTGCAGACCAGGCTCATTAGGCTAATGGAGCAGTAGTTCCCGGGGTCCGTGGTGGCCCCCCTTTGTGGAGTGGAATAACCATTACTGTGCACCATTCAGTGGGCACAAAGCCTAAGGTGAGGCTATGATTGAACATGGTGCTTAGGTGGGGTGCCAGTTCATTCTGTAGTTCATGTAGAATGCAGCCTGGGATGTTGTCAGGTCCCACGGAGGCTGTGTTCTTGGCTTTGGAGAGTGTGTTTTTTACCTGTGCAGCCATAATTACAGGAACTTTTCATTCTTCCGGTATAGAGATGGGCCCTTTATGGGGTGAGTGGGGGGGTAAAGTTAGCACTGAACCTATCTGCCAGGATGTTGGCAATATCGTTTGGTTCTGTATATTTAGTGCCATTGTGCTGTAACTCAAAGCAGGTCTGAGTGATGCCATTGAGATTCTTGACACAGCTTTAGAATGCTTTGTGGTTGTCTTTAGAATCAGTGGTGATTTTGTTTTCATAACTAGCTTTGGAGCAGTTTATGAGGGACCTTAGCTTCTTACTGAGGCTGACTAGGGAGTTCCTCCAGTCATGGGATTTTACTCTTTTTTGCAGCAGTTTCTTTCTTCTGTTGTAGAGTTTGTTTATGGCAGGGGACCACCAGATTGGCTTCCTTTTTTTGGAGGATAGCATCTTGGTTCTGTTTGGGATAGCATGATTCATGCACTCGCGTAAGTGCTTATAAAGTGCATTTGTGTAGGATTCAGCAGTCGTAGCTCTATTGTCCATCTGCATGGGTGTCATGAAGTTTGCCACTTCTGTCTTAAGAAGTGTGAAGTTGTCTTTGGAGAAGTTTTTTACAGTGGTTTTCCTAATGGGGGGTGGGGATGGGATGTAGATGTCTATGGTAATTACCTTGTGGTCGGATATGAGCAACAAGAAATTGACCTCTGGTGTGGAACACCAGTTGCCCATGTTGATAATGACCAGGTCTAGGATATTGCTGTCCCTGGTGGGGGTGTGAACAAGTTGATCCAAGGCATTGGAATTTATGAATTCCAGAAAACGTTAAGAAAAAGTGTTGGTAAATGAGTAGTTTTCCCAGTTAATGGTGGGGTAGTTGAAATTGCCCATTATTAGTGTGTTGGGTTGTACCCTAATACTTTCCAGTGTATCAAGAAATGAGGAGTGGGAATCCTGGAGCATGGTGGGGGGTCTGTAACAAGCTACAATTTGGATTGCGATCTTGCCCAGAGTTAGTAGCACTTAGATAATCTCGGATGCATTATGCTGTGCAACTAGCCTGGAGCTGTGGATATCCTTAAAGAATATGGACACACCTCCACCTTTAGTGCTTTGTTCCGGGTTAGGTGGCTGAAAGGTGCGGTATGAATTATAGCCTGATAACTCAAGGGTCCTCTCTGGAGCTTTGAACCAGGTCTCTGTCACTGCACAGATGTCGATGTTCTCCATTTTAAGGAGTGCCTCGAGTGAGTGCATTTTAAGGTTTAGATTTCTAGCATTGAGTAGCATTACCCTCAGATTTTGCTTGCTTGTACCTGTTATGGTGATGAATTTGTCCTTTGAACCTTGCCTAAAAAAGGCACTATGGGGTGGCAAGAGGCTTAGCCAGTATCCAGAATCCCAAGGGGGACAGGTGCAGGCCATCTCTGGCAAATCATCATGGTCTGTCGATCATGTCGTCCCAGGCAGACAAATACTGGAACCCCTTAGAACGACACCAGAAGCTTAGCCAATTGTTGAAGTCAATCATTTTGTCCTTGTACGTTGGTATCATTCTAGGTGATGGCAGGATGCTACTCAGGGCTAGAGTCATACCTGCCTGGACTACAAGATCGGAGAGCTCCTCCATGTCCCTTTTCATGTAGTCAGGTCATTCACACCAACATGGACAATGATAGTGTCATATTTGTACTTGTTGTGGAGTGACCTGAGTGCGTGTGTTATGTGGCAGATCCTGGCACCTGACAGGCAGCTAACAGTAACTTTCTTCTTGTATAGCCTGGTAAGTGGAACATCAGTGTGCCTGACTATAAAGTCACCTATGACTAGAGTGTTGGGTACATTATGCCTTATGGGCTGTGGTTGAGTGGCACACTGAGTTTTTGGGCTATGTGTCATTTGGGTTGTGTTGGGGGTGGAGTTTGCTTGCGTTTCTGCTTTGGAGGTCCCTGATGCTTGGGTAGGTTTTTATTGAGAGCCTCAGTGAATGTAGGTGTGTGTTTTGTGTTTCTATGTGTGTGTTTTGATGGTGTAGGTTTTGAGGGACTATGTGATGAGTGTGGTGTGGTGCAAGTGTTTACCTTCTCCTCTTCACTGTCTAGTCCAGTCTTGGGTGAAGAGAACTTTGCTTCCAGTTTGGCTATATAAGTGCATCTCTCACAGGTTGTAGTGTTGGGTGGTAGGAGGAGAGGGTTGTCTGTGTACATGAGGCAATTGCTGCATTGCCCCAAGATGCCCAGATTCATCAGGTAGACAGGAGAAATCACCTGGAGCTGACCCTTAGACATGCCTGGATAGGTGCTTAGTTATTAAGTACTAAAACTGATTTCCTCTAGACAAGTGAGGAAAGTTGAGTGCTGTAGTAATTTGCAGCTTATTTAGTGCTTACAACGAGTTCTGAACAAGTGCTGAGTTCAAAGAAACAGATTTGAGTGCTGAAACTAGAAAACTGGCTAGTTCTAAGAAACAAAATTAAGCTAGAAGGCTTCCCTCCAACACAGAAAGGCTTCAGGGTTCAGAAGCCTATAAACAGTTTAGACCACTTACAGGAAAGGCAGGAAACAAGCTTAATTTTTTTTTCTTTCCCAGATGCTCTCTTTGTACACAGTAGGAATGTCTGAAATCAGAATATGATCTCACTTCACTCAGCTGAGTGAGCAAATGAGAAGGGCCCAGAAGGAGTATCCAAACACAAATTTACAAGAGGGGCAGGCAGTTTCAAAGCCACCAAGATTAACACCAAAACAAAACCAGGGAGGGTGGGTGGGGAACTAACTGAAAAAACAGAGTTTAAAAATTCCAGTTCAGTTCATATTCAATACAACACAAATAAATCAATTACAATGCTGTATTATTTGAAAAAAGTGCAGATAAAAGGTACTTAAATTCTCTTATATATCCAGTTGAATACAGCTAGATCTTAGCCGGCCAAAGCTCAGGTTTTAAGCAGAAAATATTCCAAAATGCACTACTTAAATAGGCAGTAACAGAATATCAATGAATGAGACTACCCCTGACCGCAATTACTGTCTATGCAGGAATTCTAACAGGCAATAAAATCTAGTAAACACTAACTGAAAAACAGAGTCAAAATTTCCAATTCAGTTAATATTCAATGCAACACAAATAAATCAATTAAAATGCTGTATTATTTGAAAAAAGTGCAGATAAAAGTTACTTAAATTCTCTTATATGTTCAGTTGAATACAGCTAGATCTTATTCGGCCAAAGCTCAGGTTTTAAGCAGAAAATATTCCAAAACGTACCACTTAAATAGGCAGTAACAGAATATCAATGAATGAGACTACCCCCGACTGCAATTACTGTCTATGCAGGAATTCTAACAGACAACAAAATGTAGCAAACACTAATTGAAAAAACAAAGTCAAACCTTCCAGTTCAGTTAATATTCAATGCAACACAAATAAATCAATTAAAATGCTGTATTATTCGAAAAACGTGCAGATAAAAGGTACTTAAATTCTCTTATACATTCAGTTGAATACAGTTAGATCTTATTTGGCCAAAGCACAGGTTTTAAGCAGAAAATATTCCAAAATGTACCACTTAAATAGGCAGTAACAGAATATCAATTAATGAGATTACCCCAACTGCAATTACTGTCTATGCAGGAATTCTAACAGGCAGTAAAATCTAGCAAACACTAACTGAAAAACAGAGTCAAAACTTCCAGTTGAGTTAATATTCAATGCAACACAAATAAATCGATTAAAATGCTGCATTATTTGAAAAAAGTGCAGATAAAAGGTACTTAAATTCTCTTATACGTCCAGTTTAATAAAGCTAGATCTTAGCTGGCCAAAGCTTAGGTTTTAAGCAGAAAATATTCCAAAATGTACCACTTAAATAGGCAGTAACAGAATATCAATGAATGAGACTCCCCCAACTGCAATTACTGTCTATGCAGGAATTCTAACAGGCAGTAAAATCTAGCAAACACTAACTGAAAAAATAGAGTCAAAACTTCCAGTTGAGTTAATATTCAATGCAACACAAATACATTGATTAAAATGCTGCATTATTTGAAAAAAGTGCAGATGAAAGGTACTTAAATTCTCTTATACTTCCAGTTGAATACAGCTAGATTTTAGCTGGCCAAAGCTCAGGTTTTAAACAGAAAATATTCCAAAATATACCACTTAAATAGTCAGTAACAGAATATCAATGTGTCAGTTGAGGTACATGCAAAACAGAACTTTATGTTGTGATGAGGTTTGAGTACACTGGTGTAATATAATCCTCAGATCTGAATACAATAGTGAGATGTATGATGTGCATAACATATGCTTTCAATACCAGTGTGGACACTTGGTGGTCGAAGTTCAGATTGCTATGCATGTGTGTTCCTAGTGCTTCAATCACTGGGTTTCAGCAATGAGGAACTGTTGTCAATGCTGTAATTAGTAGGGAATTCCACTTTGTAGAAGAAAAAAAGAAAGACACATTGTTGCATTTATTTGTAGACTGTGTTGCTTTGTCACCAATCATTTGTCTGTGTTAGCCCCTACTGTAGTATGTTATCATCATAGTTGGAATCAATGATTGAACCCAGTATGCCATAATTAACAAATACTGTAAACCAAAGGCAGTAAACCTTAGCTTGAACTGTCAAGAAATAGATTCCAAAGAGTAAAGGGCCAAGCACAGACCCCTGGGGTACATCAATGGTGACAGCTATGGTGACAGCTCTACTGCTACAGGTTGATTCACCAGCTTTCACAGTATGTGTTCTGTCAGTGAGCCAATTGATTACCCATCTAGTGACTTAAGGTTTAATCCTCAGTTGGGAGAGTTTCTCAATGATACCTTCATGGTTGATTGTGTTCAAACCCTAGGCCATATCAGGTTAGCTAGTATGCACTGTTTACCTTCATTTGGGCCTATCACATAGAATCAATGAGCTGTGACAACATCACAGATCACCTATCATGTGACACGCCACATGCATCTTCCTGACACAGGTGAATACATACGTCAGCACGCGTTCCACTGAGACTATGTTTCTGTAGAAGGCTATACATCAACATGCATCTGACAGCACCGATGCATACATGTATAGACACATCCTGACTCTCCTCATCTGTGAGGTAGGCCAATATGTTATCATGGACCTTTTCTAAATGGACACTAGTTATTTTCTGGCTATGTGCAACAGACCTGTGTGAGTTGTTAATGCTACGTCATGTATGTTACATCTGTTAGATGTTGTTAAAGAAGTTATTGAGGGCCTGCATGATGACAACACTATCATCCCTTTTGAACTTGACAAGCCCAAAGCATTTGACACAAATCCATACTGAGATATTCACTCAGGAATGTCAAATGTGGTCATAAACACCTATATCACCAAGAGGGGAGACCACTGTATCACATACATGGCATCTAACTATGCTGAAATGTGTGAAGTGACATATATCTCAGGTTCATGATTTGGTCTGCACATCAGGGCTGTCTGCTAGATCCTTTCATGTCCATTAATTGAGTGACAGACATCATACATGATATACACATTATGTGTCCAAACAGCTGTCTGAAGGACTAAAAATTGTGGGCTATCATTGACTCCAACTGTGATATTAGTATAGTACAGACAGTACCAACCCACACCAAAGATTGCTGCCACAGACATGAAAACACCAGCAATGACACAAAAACTTGGGGGGATTTGTTACATCAGGAAAACAAACACACAACGCAAGTATATCGTAGACATCACGCCCTATAATCAGATGAATAGGTATGTGACCTTTGTCCTGGGGTAGATAAGTGGAACGTTCATCAGGATGTGGTCATAGTGCTGACTACTTCCTTGTATATAACACAACTACTGAGTTTGTTACACCAGATGCATGTGTGCTACCTGTTCTGGTGATAAGTACACACATAGCTGTTTAACAACATTACTGGCATGGGTAGCATTTGTGACAGCAGGGATTGTGCCATATATATCTGCCATGTACACCAGTCAACTAGCCTGTATCAATCATAATGTCACATACAGGTATAGCAGTGTCCCTCCTAACACCTCCAGCAGATGTTACAGTGCCTGGACAGTTTGCATGATTACCCTCATAGAGTGCAGACGTGTCATAATAGTTGTAGAAGTGTGTTTGAGCAGAGTCATCTCAGATCACTCTAAAGCACATATGTTATGTCAGAGACATGGGATTACTGGTGGTATTATTCTGATATTGTCCATGATTGTGTTTGTTTTTTTTTATGTTGTCCATAAGCCTTTACCTGTACCCCACCTGCTGGAGATCTCTGATGAGGTTACACTCATATTCAGACAAATAAGTTTTCACATCTTCACAAAAAGAAACCTACACCAATTGTATATCACATCCCTGATAGATGTCTTCTGCACTGTTCATGTAAGGATGCTTATCTCACACAGACATCTTCCCCGTTGTTATGTCACCTTTTGTGACAGTCACATAATACACAATTTCACTGTGCAGTCCATACTATACCATACTGATATGTGATTGGTGTTGCTGCTTACAACTGTCTTCCACTGAAATACCCTCATTTGCTGTTCATTAGGTTATTTCACCTGTCCTTTTTCCCTGTGTTCATTCCTACAGTTCATTGGTGTGTCCCTATTCAATACACACATTCCCCCTGAGTGCTTAATTTACATGGCAGTCTATGTGCCCTTACAGATCATTTACACAGCTTCAGTACTGAATGCCAGGAATGGGATTTCACAATACGCTGCACTGGGCACACTCACCTGTACTGTGTTTGGACCATATACATAATTATCATACCTCTCAACTCCTGATTTTTGCAGAATTTCCAGATTTTTGCCATATATATCTTTTGGTCTGTTTCTTATAAAACCTGTGTTTTTTTGCCATATCACTGGGATGATCTCAGGACTGATGTCACACAATAATTACATGCATTTGAGTTTCAGACTTCAAATCCTTCAGAAAATGTATCTTCAGACAGACCCCTTGTTATTCTAGTACATTTCTGAGTTTGCAAGAGCAAATATGTAAAATCTGTCCCTATTTCTGGGTCATAATCCCCCCATTATGTTATGGACTGTCCAGATTTCTTGCACTAAGAGACTGAGAGCTATGAAAACTACTATCTGTTAATCCCTGGTGATCATTGTGACATTCCGTGCAAAACTTTGAATCTTCTGTGTTCTGACTTAAACAGGATTGCTATGCATGCTGGCTTACACAGTTTTCTCACCAGCAATACTGCTGCAAGCCACAAAACTGCACTTATTTACATTTAAATGTGATGCATGACATGCTCATCTCGCATCACCATGCACACATGTAAACTCCATGTAGGATTCACGTGAAGCTTACATGGAGTTTGTTAAATCGGAGGGATGGTCTTTAAACCCAGCTGATGCCCATAAATCTTAAGGTGCCTGCAAAATATTCCAACTAACATCCAAACCAAGGGGTAAAAGGGCACACAGGCAAACCATTCAGTAAAAACTGCAAGGAAAACCCAGATAAGTTTGAGTTCACTGTGTGATTCCTTAACCCTCTGGTACTGGAAACCCATGGGGATGTATGTATCTGATCCCTCAGGACATTAAGTGTTTCAGCTACATGATTTCTCAAAGTAAAGGGCACTTTTTTACTTTTTAAGTGTTTATGGTTACATTCAGGCCTATAAAGCCAAATTGACTAGCTGTGAAAATGCCTGTTTCAGATTTTGATTGACCTCATCAGCACAATATAAATGTATAGTTTGGCTATACTTCAGAAACACAGGGTCTTTAAACCCAGATTATGCCCATAAAGATTAAGATACTTGCAAAATATTCCAACTAACATCAAGACCAAAGGGTAAAAAGGATACATATCTATATACGTGTGTATGAGAGTGTGTCATTTGCTTTGCCAAAGTGGCTGTTTATTCACAGAAAGAATGATGCTGTTGTAAAAAAAAATGAATAAGTGCCCAAATTCACCAATACTTCAAAAATAGCACTTAGGAAGCAGTCCGACTCCAATAAAACACCTTTATTCAGCTTCACGAAGTAGAAAGACCTCCACATAAACGTTTCACACACACACACACACACACACACACACACACACACACACACACACACACATATATATATATGTGTGGGTGAAAAGTCTATGTGGAGGTCTTTCTACTTCTTGAAGCTGAATAAAAGTGTTTTATTGGAGTTGGACTGCTTCCTAAGTGCTATTTTTTGAAGTAAAGATGCTGTAGTGCCATTGGGTGTTCTGCTAATTACACAGAGAAAGCCTTCAGTCACAACGGCAAGACAAAACTGGACATTTGCATATATCCCATGAACCTCTATTTTCAGAACATATAGGGTATCACACAGTGGAAACACTAACTTTCCTGGGTTTTTCTTCCAGTTTTTACTGAATGGTTTCTCTGTGTGACCTTCTAACATTTGCTTTGGATGTTAGATGGGATACTTTGCAGGCTTTTAATGTTTGGGAACATTAGCTGAGTTTAAAGACTTTGTGTTTCTAAAGTAGAGCCAATCTATTTATGCTGTGCTTTGAAAGTCAGTAAGAAGGCCGGAACATGCATGTCCACAACTACTGGGGTTTGGTTTTATTGGTATGTAGCAGAAACACTTACCTGGGGATTTAATAATATCCATGTAGGAATGGCGGAAGGCCTACACAAAAGGTACCATGGCTGTGTCTAGTGCTCCCCCTCGGCAGAGCACCTTCTATATTAATGAAGGTACACTATTGAGGGAAAGCCACGTAACACAGTTACAGAATCAGTGTAGAGGTGGTGTTACAGTGTCTAGAGATGAGTAACATACCCCCTGTACTAAGTGCCAGATATTCAATGTATGGCACTGAAATATAACATTTAAATAGTTTAATTTGTGTGTGTGTGTGTGTGTGTGTGTGTGTGTGTGTGTGTGTGTGTGTGTGTGTGTTTCTGCAGTGTGGTGCTTAGCAATGGATACATGCCACACATCTAAAAATAGAAACCAGATGGATTCAATTATGAATAGAAAGGTCAAGTTTAAGCATAGCTGAGTGGGTTTGCGCTGGGTGTTGCGGTGCTCAGCAGTGTTTAAATGTAGTGGATATATATATATATATATATATATATATATATATATATATATATATATATATATATATATATATATGTGTGTGTGTACATATATAAAAGTACAATAGCAATTAATGCACCTACATAGCCAAATAGAGTGACAGCCTCATGTGCAGTAGGTGCAGGGTTCGAAAACACAGACCAGTTATTTTGTAAATACACATTCTGAGAGTTATTTTAAATCCCGATTAAATAATTATGTAATTACACAGATAGGTTATTAATATTATTTTGCAAATATTCATGTATGAGGTTTACTATTAAGCAGTGATTGAATTGTGTATGAATACAAAGACAGGTTATTAAGCATGTATGTAGCAAATACATGTAAGAGATGTATTTTAAACCCCTGATAGAATATTGTCTGTATGCACAGACATTTTATGAAGCATTTATTCATGGATTCATGGATTATTACTAGGCTAACTGCCCTCATGGACCATTTTTAAGCCTAGCTAATTACCCCCTGTGAAATAAACAGCCTCTGCAAAGCTTAAACCCGAGACCCTGTACACTACAGTCACAGTAGTTAACCACTAAGCCGTCATAGCAGGTTTTGCAATTACACAATTAAGAACTATATTATTAAATTGTGCATTGCTGCTTGCAACTAAGCTGTGCTAAGCACAGCTAAGCACTGCTTAAACTGGAAATGTTATAGCAGTGCTTAGCTGGTTTGCACATTTCTAAGCAGTGTGAAGCACTGCTAAGAAATCCCAGTTTAAGCAGTCCTCAGCTCAGCTTAACTGGTTGCACACTGCTAAGCATTGCCAGTTTAAGCACTGCTCAGCTGAACTCAGTGGGTTTACATGGTGCTAATTGTATTGTCTACGTCACTTGGCCAAATGCCCACATCACAAAATTTCACTTTACTGAGATGAATATACCGACAAACCAGAAGACCGACATCCGAAACATCAACATTCCACTCAAGGTAAGTAACCGCTTGGCCATCCTGTTGAACTTTGCCCCTTACCCCCATGGTAGTGTGATCTCTGAGTTGGTATATTTAGTTAAGGGGTGTGGGGGCAAAGCTTCCCACATAGGGAGGTGTGAGGGACGAAACCCCCCACATGGGTGGGTTTACTATTGTTTTATTTTTTTTGGGGGGGGTGGCCAAGTGGTTACTTACATCGAGTGGAATGTCAGTGTTCCAGATGTTAGTCTTCTGGTTTGTCAGTGTATTTGTCACAGTAAAGTGAAAGTCAAAGATATGGGCATTCAGGTAAGTGAAGTAGATCCTAAGTGAAGTGCCGTATTTTTAAAAATGGCCCAGTGACAGCAAAGGGTGGGAAAACAGGCATTTAAGTACAACAGGCGGGAATAGAGCCAGAACCTGTTGGGGTTTAACCGGTTCAGGAACTATAGCAGGAGTTGGAGAGGGTACACATGATTGGACTCCTTGTAAAAAAAACATGGCATCTGGCTGCTGCAAGGGCCATTACCAGGGTTGGAGTATAAATCAGAGGCCTGGGACCAGCTGGCATGCAATCTCACCAGTGCTACTTGTTTCCCCCACACAGGTGAGCAGGTGTGTCACTATTATGATGACCTGAAGCATAGGAAGAGGGGTCTCTTGGCCACATGGATCCATGTGCTCAGGATCACAATGCCCCACAAGTATGTAAGTATTGTTTGCATTGTTTTACCTAATTCTCTCTTGAATATGTGATAGACAGGTACGCATAATGGTGTGTTTCTCTCCCCACAGCTGCAGAGGAGAGAGCTTGCAATCTGCAACCCCATGTAGGGTGCCTGGCCAGGTTGTGTCATGTGTGTGATGAGTACAGATGTATCTTGCAATCTATAGTCATATAAACAAGAAAGAGTACTGTAGTAACTGCCAGTAGGTATATTCAGTTTTGAGTGTACTGTAATGAATGTGGTCATAGACCTGGTCTGATATAAGCGAGTAATGCCAGGTACAGTTCAATAAAGATGAAAGCATGAAACCTGATAATGTTAAGGAAATAAAAAGTTTCTACTGCATTAATAATGTTAAGGAAATAAAGCTCTACTGCAATAATAAATGCTAAGGAAATACAGTGTCTACAGCATTAATTGTGGAATTACAGCTGTATTACAGCACCTGCATTATAGGAACCATTAATCAATAAAGACGGTCTCCATATATATATATATATATATATATATATATATATATATATATATATATATATATATATATATACCAATCACTGCATGATGTCACCCCTAATAAAGCTGTGTTGTTCAATACGTGTGCATTTTGGGCTGTTGGTCATGAAATCAAGTATTACAACTGCTGTGAAGTAAAAATGGGAATAATACCACTAAGTGACTGAAGGTTAGCTAATAAAGAGTGTTCTGCTAAACTGTAGATGTGGAGCTGTACTACAAGATATAATGCATAATGATATTTGATCTGCACTAAGATCTGAATCAATAAGTGGAATGCCATATGTATATTGCATATCTCAAAACTGTGTGGTGTTAACCACTGCATTTCAGCTATATGCATTTTTGATCTTAGGTATGTTGCTGCAAGCAAGTATAAAACTGTAATAGCTGTATAGTGCAAATATACCATCTGTACCTGTATATGGGTCAGGTAGCCAACCCAGCACTCTGATATGGTCTGTACACATCAACATAATTCCACCCGCTCTGGGTGAATTGGCTACACCTGCATTCCATGTATTAATGCACATTTCACCTACTACCTCTATCATGCATGACTCTCAGGCATGTGTGTTCAATTGTCACTGCAGTCTTGTATAACACTCTACCTCTATTACCAGGTCACAGTTTGTAAACAGGTAAGCTCTAGGCACATATCAGTCAGTCAATGTTCAGCAGTGGCTCAGTTTGATGAACACTAGGTGTAATGTACATTTTGTCACACACAAACCAGGGTTTGAATCCCGGGACATGTAATACTAAATATTTATAGGAACAGTTATGTATTGTTAACAGATATTCTCCCCACAGGAATTACAGGAAGATAAATGGCCTTGGCACCCAGCCCCCAGCACAGCCACTTTTGGGGCAGTGAAGGAGCAGTGTTGACTGTCCATGATTAAAGAGCTCAGTCTCATTGCTGCCATCTGGGGCACATGTCTCTCCGATTCCACAACACCCTCTCCATCCACTGGGTTTATTCCGTCATGTGTCATACACTGCCCTTGTCTGCTGTCTTGTCTGTTTGCAAATGCAACCTCTCCTACCCACCCTCCCCACATGTACCTATAACCCTTCCCCAACATTCTACTCTCACCTTAAAAACGAATGGGCATCTGTTCCACAAAAAAAATCACCCCATAGATAGCTCTTCATTTTGCACACACATACACTTCCCACAATCAATCATTACAACAATTAATCAACACAGTTATGTCACCCACACCCCTCTCTCTCTGGGATGTGAGGCTCCAAATTCCAAATTCTCTATAACCTGCATAGCTGTTGCTCTAAAAGAAATGGAGAGTTATGGTCCCTTCCTACACCCACCCTGCACATTCCTACCTGCTTTTCACATTGTTTTTCCCCCTGCTTGCCCCCCATTTCATCATTTTTCTATCACCCCTTTTTTCTTTTCTTTTTTTTTGGAATTAGCACGGGTTTAACCAGAGCTAAGTGGCACAGCACTGCGCAGTGTGCAAGCCCACTTATAACTGCTTAAAAGTGGTTTAATCACCTTATATGTTTTGGACACTCATGCATATCAGCAAAATAGTCACACCTGCCAAGTCTCATACCCAAGACCCTGTAAACTATAGCACAGTGCATTAGCCTACTAGGCCGCTCAGTTCTGAAGTATAACAGGTATTTCCATAAACATATCCTGATTGCCAGTGACACACTGCTTGTGTACATATAATGAAAAAAAATGACAGCGTACTTTGGACTGTGATGCAGACAACAAACCAGTACACAGCCAAATAAATGTTGATGGATGTACGTGAGGCCTAGGATGTCAGATAGACCTGACAACTGCACAGAGTCTTGCAGAATATCCACAGCTGTGCCACCTACTTTTGGCAAGGTTGCCACAAAACCTATTCTGTGTCCTGAAGTACTGGCAAGTCAGTACAGATTGAGATTAGAAAATCGTGACAGACAGTTCAGTGTCACACGCCATACTCCTCTGAACACATGTTCATGCGAATCCTGTGTAACAGACTGTATGCATGCACATATGTCTTGCAAATACACCTGTTATAGTATTGACTCAGTAGCTCAATCTGTTACATTCCTAGCATGCTCTACATTTTGCCACCCACAGTCCTGGCTTCCATTTCCAGTCTGCTGCATGTCAAGTACATGCTTGTCAATACAAGAAATAATTGACTGAGTCCTGCAATTTTAAGCAGAACTGGTTGTTGCTTCTGCAGTCTTTCCTAGCATGCTTTTAATTTTTCCACCCACAGTCCAGGCTTCCATTTTAGTCTGTTGCATGTCAAGTATATGATTGTCAAAACAACAAATAAATGACTGAGCCATGCAATTTTAAGCAGAACTGTTTGCTGCTACTGCAGTGACTGCCAGCCATATTAACAAGTCAAAGGCCTGTAGGTTGGGACACACTTCACAAATGTGTAAAGGCATCCTAAATGTTGCCTACCACTCTCTGGATGGCAAGATTACATAACATATGTGTCTGAGGCACATGCCTCACCTGGACTGTTATGGGTACTCTCACCCTGGCTATGCTGTGACAACAGAGCTGACACTGCCCCCTTACTGACATATACAGCTTGCTGCCCCTCATGTGTTTACAATCCCCAGTATGACTCCTGGGCATAATGCAGCAGCTGCAGCCTGCAACATATGCAGCAGTATGTTCAACTACCCACTACAGACCGATCATACCTAACAACCACCTAGAACAGGATCCACACAACACCCATAAAGGGAGGAATGGTCAAGTGACAGGGACATGTGTCACAGTCTTCCCCTACAAACATACACAGCTACTGCAGCAGCATGCATATTCTGATGCACTTGATGTGTGACACTTGCATCTGTCTGTCCCCTTACTGACCTCAATGCACATTGTTAAACAGTAAACTGCCACATAATCAGAAAGTCTGTTCACAATGGCCAAACATAGCATGCATAAATGTGGGCATACCGCATAAATCTGGACAGAGGACAGTATTTTTACCTACCCTCTGTGATGCTGCAGTCCCCACACCTTGATAATGTCCATCTCACAGCCAAGGAAAAGGGCCAAGGCCTACATAAAGACCTTAAATATAGCAATGTGGTGCTATTCCATTGGCTAATGAAAATGCAACCCAGCTGTTCTGGATACAATTATCAAGTGTGAGCCACAGAATAGTGCACAATCAATCACCTGTTCATGAGCATTATCTACAAAAGGCAAGTGGCTGCATATGGTAAACAGGTCTGGAAATTTCTTTATGAAGACAGACTGTGATAGCATAAGCATTATACTACAGGATTTCTGCACATAAAGGAGTACAGCACTATACCAGGTATGTAATAGAACTCCCCGTGTAATGGGTCACAGATGGGAGGATACAGTTATTGGAAATAGGGATTAGAACAGTAGGTCTGTAGTACATATCTTGGAATGACATGCTGCTGCTAGTCAGCTGTCCAGCACCTACAGGCTTCCCTTTCAGCTCTGTCTACTGTGACAAAGATCACAGCTCTGGCCCTCTAAGTCACTCCAACAATGGTCGGCTCATGTGCGAATGCTACTAGATTGCATTTTAGACAATAGTGACAGTAAGTACTGGTGGATACAGCTGGCATATCACATGATGCACTGTCAGTCAGCTCCTCCCAGTCTCTAAATGTCACACAGGCATAGTTCAAACATTGTCCAGGTGTCCTTGACTGTTCCTGATGTATCTGGCTAGGTCAATCTGTACTCCACACCCACATCTCATCACTTGGGACCTATCGCCAGCATACCTGTTGACCCCTTACAGCAGGACAGCAGGTTATAGCCAGTAGAAGTGGGGAGACACAAACCTGGCCTCAGCAACACAGTGCGCACATCGAGCATACAACCTAAGGGAATAAATACAGTACCAGATATTAATGTACCATAACTGTGTTCTGAGGGGTCTGGCGTGTGACTGGCAGATTCCCCACAGTCTAGGAATGACCATTGCTTATTGTCCAACTGTTTGCCAGATATCCAGGTTTGTCTGGCAGACGGTCCACATATATCAGGCACATGTACATATTCTACAAAGATCTGTGTACTGCGGATGTCAGACACCTACAGGGAGGATACCCTACAGCACATTTGCAGTGCTGTCTGTCATTGGGCCACACAGATGTTGTTGGACTGTCCCCATACACTTGTATTACCACTCACTTATTTTTCGGATGGTGACTGTATGACATGGCACTGGAGCGTCGCCCATAGGAGACACACCACAGTAGATTGCAGTGATTGATGTGGAGACATAACAACATATTCCATCACAGTATACAGGGCCATAGCCATTATACCTAGTAGGTATCATAGGAGGTTACTAGGCTATTGGGCCTGAGGCCCTCATAAGCCTATCTCAGAGTTTAGCCCATGTTTATGCATGTCAGCACCCAATGACCCAGTCCAACAGGGACACAGGTGGCATCCCAAGGGTGTATGTCCTATTTATCATCCAGTTATACATCTTTTTGTTATAAAGGGGTAAAGAGGTAATCTGTCTGATGTGGACAGGGTGTCCATTCCACAGCTGGGTGAGTGTTTGGGACACACAGATGACCTGCCAACAAGTCCTTTTGATGTCACAGTCCAGGTTGAGGGTGCATGTGTAGGTTACTTGAGTGGAGCTTAACTTGCGGATGTGCAGCAGTCCCATCAAGGTGGAGTCTGTGATCGCCTTGTATGCCAGACAGAGATCACCTCTGAGGAGTATGTATGAAACTGGGTAGAGGGATAGGGTTTTTAGCATATCTGTGTATACTAGATGTTTGAAGCCCTGGTATTCCCTGGTGAGGAACCTCTGTGGTCTCCCCAGCTGCTGCATGTGCTTTGTGAGTTACATGATGAAAGGGACATTATACTCAATAATGGGCTTTATTAGGGAGGAATACAGGGATGTTATATCCCCAATTTCCCTGGATGTGATACCCTTATGTATGAGATGGGCCATGTACCAGGTTTTCCTTACAATGGAAGCAACATGCTGATCAAATGTCATGGTGCCATCAAACTGTGTGCCCAAATCCCTCATGACTGATCGCATGCTTAGGACATTGTTAGTAATGTGATAATTTGTGAGATGTCATTCTCCCCAAAGGGGATGATGCTGCATTTTGTAGTATGCAGCCTGAGGCCATGTGTCTGGCACCAGTCATGTGTCTGCATGAGACCCTCTTGGCAGATGTCCACATCACTAGGGGATTTGGTGACAGCACCCAGCATGCAGTCTTCTGCAAATGTGGTTGGCCATAGTGCACTGATTGTGCCCTGCACCTTAGAAGAGTAAATCACACATAACAGAGGCCCCAAGACAGAACACATGGTTATGCGACTAGTTATGGGTCTACCACTTGAGGTGGCTTCCCCTATATTGATTAGGTGGGTTCTGTCAGTGCACCAGTGTGCTACCCATCTGGTAACATATGGATTGATGCCTAGTTGAGAGCACATATCTCTTATGGCCAAGTGAGGAATATTAGAAAACAAGATAAAAATTCAAGGAATACACCACGGACTGGATGAAATCACCACTGTTGTAAGGTTTAAGAGTTTAATGAAACAAATGGTGCCGTTTGTTTCATTAAACTCTTAAACCTTACAACAGTGGTGATTTCATCCAGTCCGTGGTGTATTCCTTGAATTTTTATCTTGTTTTCTGTCTGCTGGTTTTCAAGGATACTTTACTCAACAGGATTATTGTTACTTTCTTCAAGTGGGGAATATTGTCAAAGTCTTTGGCTAGGTCAATGTAGGCAGTGTGCACTATCTCCCCTTCATCCATGGCTTTGGTGACTGTGTCAAAGAAGTCAACCAAATGTAACAGACACAATCCCCCTTGACAAAGCCAGACTGTGCATGATCAAGTGTGTGGAGGTCAGCAATGTCCTTATTAATGAGGTTCGTGATAATCTATTCCATGGCCTTGCAGATCAGGCTAGTTAGGCTGATGGGTCTATAATGCGCCAGATTGTTGGACGCTCCACCTTAGTGTAAAGGGATAATAGTGGGTGTCCTCCAGTTGGCTGAGACAAAGGCGGTATTCAGGCTTTGGCTGAATACACTGCTACTGGTGCTTCAGGTTCATGTTTCAGGTCATGTAGGATGCATTCAGCAATTTGATTTGGTCCCATGGAGGCTGTATTCCATGACTTTGAGATGGCACTGATGACCTGTTCCCAGATATCAGGGGAAGGGGAAGATGTCCTGAAGTACTGATGGGGAGGACAGGGGGTGAAACTTTCATTCACTGTGTCAGGCAGCAAGTTGTCTATATCTGCAGCACGTGTATATCTGGTGTCCTTGGCCACCACTTCTGAGCAGATCTGGGTACTTCCTTTGAGGTTGCAAATATATGTGAAGAAGGAGATACAATTGCCTGTAGTGGATGTCAACAATGTAGGATCGGAGTTTTCTTTGCCGGATTTCAGTAATGCTCTTATTTGCTTGTTCAGGCTACGGTGACATTGCTTTAAATTTGGGCATCTGCTCCTTCTTGGTCTTGGACAGCAATATTTCACTCTTGTTACAGAGTCTATTTATTGCAGATGTCCACCAGACATGTTTACTTATCCTTGCAGAGGATGATGTAGTCCTGTCGGTTATACCTGACTCCATGCATCTATACAAATGCATGTATAGTGCTTTGGTGTATTTGTGGAAATTGGTGCCAGTTCCTACAGAGGGGGAGGAGCCTGTGAAGTTGTTTATACCATTCCTCAGAAGGCTGTAATCAACTCTGGAGATGTTTTATGTCTGACTCTAGCTAGATGGTGACTGCAAACATGACTACTTTATGGTCAGTTTTGCCATGGAAGATGATCCTGTAGAGTTGCTGCAGTGGTTACCAATATTGTTTAATATCAAGTCCAAGAGATCCTCACCTCATGTGGGAGTAGCAACTAGCTGTTCCATGGTGTTTGCATTGCCAAATTCAATGAATCTCTGGACATCTGTGTGCTTATGTGCTGACATAAGTAGTTCTTCCAATCTATGTTTGGGTAGTTAATGTCACCCAGTATCAGACTACAGAATCAAATCCTGATGGAGTTGAACAGGTCCTTATAGGTAGAATAGGCTTCCTGGTCACATGTGGGGGCTGGTAGCTGGATATGATTTAACTAGAGGTCTTGGCAATGGTTAACTGTACCTTGAGTGTCTCCTGTGCATCTTACTATTTGACCAGTCCGGAGGTGTGCATGTCTTTCATATATAGTGAAACCTTATGTCCCTTGGCTTTACTGCCCACACCTTGGGGTCTGACTGTATGATAGGATGGGTGACCATATAAGGCTAGGGTGCTCTCTGCAGCTTTGAACCATGTGTCTGTGACTGCACAGATGTCAGCATTTTCCCAGGGTTAGTACTGCTTGCATTTAATGAAGATTCATGTTTAGAATCCTAGCATTTAGTAGCATGGCCTTCAATTTCTGATTTGTTGACTATTTTATGTTGGTAGTGGTAATGTCACAAATTTTCCTAATAAAGGCACTATGGGGGTAACAAGAACCATTGCCAAAAGACTGAAGGCCAGATGAGGCAGATGGAGGCCATCTCTGGCAAAGCATCATGGTCTGTCGATCATATCATCCTAGGCTGTCAGGTACTGGATTCCCCTGGAATGGCACCAGAAACCAAGCCAATAGTTAAAGTCATTCATTTCCTGATTGCATTGTGGCATTATTCTGGGTAACGGCAGAATGCTGCTTAAGGCTAGGGACATACCTGCCTAGGACACATAATCAGAGAGCTTAATTATGTCTCACTTCATATAACCCAGAGAGGTACATCTCAGGTCAGGCACGCCAACATGGACTGTGACAGACTTATAACAATACCTGTTGTTGAGAGACCACAGTGCGTATGTGATATGGCAGATTCTGGCACCTGTCAGACAAGTAACCATGACTTTCTCCATATACAGCCTGGTGAGAGGCACATCTTTGTGTCTCACAGTGGAGTCTTCTTCTTCTTCTTTTGGCTGCTCCCGTCAGGGGTCGCCATAGAAGATCAATTGTTTCCATTTCTTCCTATCCTCTGCATCTTGCTCTGTCACACCAACCGCCTGCATGTCCTCTCTCACCACATCCATAAACCTTATCTTAGGCCTTCCTCTTTTCCTGTTACCTGGCAGCTTCAGCCTTAGCATCTTTCCCAATATACTCTGCATCCCTCCTCAGCACATGTCCAAACCAACATAATCTTGCCTCTCTGGCTTTGTCTCCAAACCTCCCAACCTGGGCTGACCCTCTAATATACTTAGTCCTAATTCTGTCCATCCTTGTCACACCCAGCGCAAATCTTAACATCTTCAACTCTGCCACGTCAAGCTCTGACTCCTGCCTTTTTGTCAATGCCACTGTCTCCAACCCATATAACATAGCTGGTCTCACTATCCTCTTGTAGACCTTCCCTTTCACTCTTACTGGTACTCATCTGTCACAAATCACTCCTGACACTCTTCTCCACCCACTCCATCCTGCCTGTACTCTCTTCTTCACCTCTCTTCCACAATCACCATTACTCTGAACTGTTGATCCCAAGTACTTAAACTCATTCACCTTCACCACCTCTACTCCCTGCATCCTCACCATTCCTCTGACCTCCCTCTCATTCACACATATATATTCTGTCTTAGTCCTGCTGACCTTCATTCCTCTTCTATCTAGAGCATATCTCCACCTCCCCAGGGTCTCCTCCACCTGTTCCCTACTCTCACTACAGATCACAATGTCATCTGCAAACATCATAGTCCACGGGGACTCCTGTCTGATTTCATCTGTCAACCTGTCCATCACCATTGCAAATAAGAAAGGGCTCAGATCTGATCCTTGATGTAATCCCACCTCCACCTTAAATGCATCTATCACTCCCACCGCAGACCTCACCGCTGTTACACTACCCTCGTACATATTCTGTACCACTCTTACATACTTCTCTGACACTCCCGACTTCCTCATACAATACCACAACTTCTCTCTAGGCACACTGTCATATGCTTTCTCTAAATCCATAAAGACACAATGCAACTCCTTCTGACCTTTTCTGTACTTCTCCATCAACACTCTCAGAGCAAACATCACATCTGTAGTGCTCTTTCCTGGCATGAAACCATACTGCTGATCACTAATCATCACCTCCCTTCTTAACCAAGCTTCCACTACTCTTTCCCATAACTTCATGCTGTGACTGATCAGTTTAATCCCTCTGTAGTTACTACAGCTCTGCACATCACCCTCATTCTTAAAAATCGGCACCAAAACACTTTTTCTCCATTCCTCAGGCATCCTCTCACTTTCCAAGATTTCATTAAACAATCTAGTTAAAAACTCCACTGCCATTTCACCTAAACACCTCCATGCTTCCACAGGTATGTCATCTGGACCAACAGCCTTTCCGTTCTTCATCCTCTTCATAGCTATCCTTACTTCCTCCTTGCTAATCCACTGCACTTCAAGATTCACTATCTGCACATCATCCAACCTTCTCTCCCTCTCATTCTCTTTATTCATAAACCCCCTCAAAGTACTCTTTCCATCTGCTCAACACACTCTCCTCACTTGTAAGTACGTTTCCCTCATTATCCTTTATCACCCTTACCTGCTGCACATCTTTACTAGCTCGGTCCCTCTGTCTAGCCAATCGGTACAGGTCTTTTTCTCCCTCCTTAGTGTCCAACCTTTTATACAACTCTTCATACACCTTATCCTTAGCCTTCGCCACCTCTCTCTTTGCCACGCACCTCATCTCCTTATACTCTTGTCTACTTTCTTCATCTCTTTGACAATCCCAACTTCTTCTTCTGCTGTGACTAATATGTTTGATTTATGGTGATGCCTTAGTGGCTGTGAGACACAGGTGTGTGGCTATGCATGGTATGTGGTGTGGAGGGCTTTGGCGTTTACATGTGTTTTTGCCTCGGAGGTCTCCTTTGTTTGGGGATGTTTATGTTGAGGACCTCCACATTTGACAGTGTGTGTAAGTGTGGGTGGTATGTGAGGTGTACTGATTGTGTTTACAACCTTTTCCATGTGAGGTATGCAGGCTTCAGAGGGAGAGAGCATGGACTGTAGGTTCCTAATGTCATTGATCTCTCACAAATTGTGTTCCTTGGTGGTGTTTGTAGATGGTTGTGCATGTACATGAGGTAGTTGCTACACTGTGTCAGGATACCAGTATCACAAATAACTGAGAAAAAGACTCAGTCAGGCACACTGGTCACCAGAAAAGTCCAAAAATCCATGATCTACCAAGGTAAAAAACAAATATTTTAATGTTCCAATACACCACACATATTTAGCACTTTCATTCCACAAGGGAACTTCATTAGAATGTTTCTAGGATACCAATATCAACCAGACTGGCAGGGAAAACTGTAGGACATTGTCCAGCCATATTTTTCAGAATCTGAGGGAGGAAGGCCAGGGAGCCCTAAGGGATGGGCTTACAGCCCAGGTGCTTAAAACAAAAGTAAGAGGCTTACACTACCACATACAATGTAGACAGGCTATGAACAAGCAGTAATAGGTGCAACAGAAAAGATGCAGTTGAACACCTTAGAGAACATGCAGCAAGTAGCAAGAAACAGCAGGATGAGTAGGGAAACATATAATGTACTGCCACTATGTTGCTGATAGCCACATACATACTGTGGTGGTAGATGGCGGGGTATGATGTGAGAGTTAGCAGAGGATAGTGTTGGCAAATGTAGATGGGTAGGGTGTGCACATAATGAAGAGCAATGTATGTGGTCCTGTGATGTGTCCCTCCTCTTCTTGTCTTTCAGGACTGATGCACAGGTAGAGGAACCCACCTTTTTCTGCAGCCAAGAATGAAGTCATAGTTGATGGCCTCAAACTGCATCATGACATCTTACTGTCGAGGGGTTGCCACAATTGGGAACGACATGCTGCACTGTGGGGCAGGCCTCGTTGCATCAGTAAATTACATAGGGCTATAGGAAATAAGCTATGATCAGGTCCAACACTGGGCCACAAACATGATAAATGCTGCATGGCAGTGGGCTGCAGCTGTGGCCAAGGACTGTGCTGGCACCGGTGGAGGGCCTGCAACACAACAATCACTCTCACTTACAGAGAAGTTCCTGGCAAACCTGGATTCAGCCACCAGCTCACAAGCATCATCACTCCATACATTGTGCAGGTAGGTGGCACAGCTTCCACGGCAGAGGAGCATCCAGGTAAGCCTCCTGTGGTCATCACTTTAATATTGTAGCATTCATAGTGCCAGCCTCTGCATACCTATACATGAATGTCAGGTCAATCTGCATTTGGGGGGGTTGCAATGCACAAGTGTGCACACATACTCAGAATGTCAGCAATGTAGGCAGTATCACAGTTCATACTGCACATATTTATATACCCACATATTAACTTGTACCAATGCCACATTTGAGTTTGCTGACAATATCTCTTCCCCAGAATTCTATAGGTACATCTGATGTGGCCAGAGTCCAACATTCTGTAACCAATGAGTGTGAAACTGTTTTGTTATGGTTCTTCTATACCCTAGGAATGTTAAGGGCTGCCCGTTTGCTGTGGACACAACTATTAAGCTTAGCCATAGTACAATACTTGTATGTTCAGTTGTGGAGGGATTCACTGCAGTGCACTGAATTGGCAATCACAGTAGCATATTTGCAGGAGTTATAACTTATTGTACATATTATTGTGAAGGTTTATGCAGTCTGCTATACAGGGGCCAATAGTATGTTGGAGAGAGGTGCACTGTGTTTTAGGTGAAGGTCCATCACATACACTGACATGTCACTTACCTCACAGGTGTATAGTACTAGCAGCATTAACCATGTAGCTGCACTGCATTTTGTTAAGGGCCTGTATTGTCTGTGTGTTGTGGTCTGCTTGTGTGCTGTGCATGAAATCAGTAATAAGGTGTGGTATGTGAATGCAGTTGTGGCACCTCACGTGTGTGTATGTGTATGTGTGTACGTGTATGTGTGCGTGTGCATGTGCGTGCATGTGTGTGTGTGTGTGTGTGTGTGTGTGTGTGTGTGTGTGTGTGTGTGTGTGTGTGTGTGTGTGTAGATCAGCAGACATAATAGTGCAGGTATTAATGTAGTCATGTTCTCTTCCTCCACACAAGTGACCATGGGGGTTGGAGACTGTCCCCTCACAACCTGATGTCAGTGTCTCATCAGACTCTGCTGATGATGGTGGCCATAGTGAGGCACAGGTGTGGTTGTTGGGGGCTGAATCTGTCCCATAGGTTGACATCCACCTTCATCCCCCAATGTCCCCACACACAGTCAGTATGCCCACAGATGCCAAGTTGCCTGCAGCCACAGATATTGGAAAGTTAGAGAGTGGTGGCATTGAACAGGAGAGTGTGGTAACTATGGCATCTGTGACTGTAGACACTAACCATAGCCAGACAGCTGGTGTGGTCTCACACAGGCAAATTGACAGGGGTACTCGAAGGAAGACTGTTGCCCATCCACCACCTGTCACAGGTTTCACATCACTAGTCACTCGATGCATGTTTTGGTCCATCATGGAGGCACAGGCACATTCTGAATGCAACACCAGACAGATGCTCAAGATCATGGATGCATCACTGTCTGGCATCCATGACTCCATCCACAACATTGGTGATGCCATGCATCATTTTGCTGATGTAGTGGACCGACGGTGGGATGAGACATTGTCAGTCCTTGACCGTGCATTGTCTGTGCTGGAACATGTGGTGGGAGTTGGGCATCAGACTCATTGATGTAGGTCTTCAACAACATCAGCTGAGAGTCCAAGTGGTAGTGCACAGTCATGCTCCCATTGTGGCACTACCACCAGCGCTACAGAAGGGAGGGTGCTGTCCAGACCACAACATGGCAAGCCATGGGCACCTGGTACTGGCTGGTCCCGTGAGGGACATGGACCCAGCAGACACAAGTCACCATCAGCAAATAGTACCGCATTTGACCATGTGCATGATGGTGCCAGTGCCACTCCTGGCAGACCCTGTTTCTGTGTTTGTGGCTAGAGATGGTGAACTGTACATTCTACCATGTATGGTCCACAGCTGTCCAACATTGCCTCGTGTAGGGCTAACACATGGTATGACTGTGCATGTGCACACACTCACACATCACTGTCACATGCACGTCACCAACAGACACACACGCAGCTCCTGCCCATGGCTCAAATGATCAGCACCCCTCCAGACACACACACATGATGTCAGCTGGGTGACACAGCCTAGGACTTTGGCAATCCCACCCCACACCCTGTGCCACATCCCTGTCATCCATACCATCAATGCAGGGACATGCAAATATGTGTCTGATGCACAGGGTGACTATAGAACATTTAATGACAGTTTGTGGTGCAGTAGTGTTATGCCCTGTAAGGTGCTGTCTACTGGCATGTGTCATGAGTACGCATCAAAGTGCATGTACCCTTGTTCCATGATGCTACATTGGTGGTAATACTGCTGACTGTTGTCTCCCAGACATTCTCCTGTTTCTATTCCAGGAGTCTGTGTGTCTACACCATAGATACCTGGTGCCAAAACAGCAGCTCAGGATGGCATGGTGGCAATGCAGAAAGTGACTTCACCGAGGTACGGCTGTATATGTGCATGGTTACCTAGGTGCTTATGTGTAGAACAGTGTGTTAGGGACAATGGGAGGCAGACAGGGTAATCTTGCATGCATACCCCATGACACAGCATGCAACTCTTGTTACATGTATCCGGGCAGTTCAGTAGGATTATAGGTTCATAGGATCATAGGAGGTTACTAGAGTAATGGACCTGGGGTCCTTACAAGCCTAGCCATTAGTTTATCCCCAAAAAGAAACATCAGTCAACATCTGTTGTCCCTGTCAGTGAAGGACACAGGTAGGACCCCCGGGACAGATTTCTGGTTTCCTATCCACTCATGATTGCACTTGAAGAGGGTCAACAGGGTACTCTGTTTGATGTGTATGGGAAGTGTATTCCTGAGACAGGGCAGCCTCTGGGAGACAAACCTGTCTCTCCAAGAGGTTGTGCTGATGTTGTTTATCAGAGTCAGGCCTGTCATGCAGGTAATATGTAAGGAGTTAAACTTATGGATATGGGTTAACTGTAGTAGGCAGGGTCCAAGATTGCCTTGTAGGTGTAATACAGCCTACATCTGAGCAATCTGTCTGATACTGAGTGGAGCAATAGTGATTTGAGATGGTCTGCATGGGACAGGTGTTGGAGGCCATAGATTACCTTTGTGAGGTATTTCTGTGGCCTTTCCAGTTGGTGCAGATGTCTGGATAGGTACACACCAAATGGGGTGTTATATTAAAATATTGGTCTACTGAGTGAGGACTATAGAAAGGTAACAATCACCATTTTTTTCTGGATGCAATCCCTTTACCTATGAGATGAACCATGTACAAGGCTTTTCTGACCACTGCTGCTACATGATGGTTGCATGCAAAATTGTTATCAACCTGAGTATCCAGGTCTCTCAACACAGGTTGTGTGTTTAGTGGGTTGCTGCTGGTATGGTAAACAGTGGGGTCATGTCTTTGCTGAATGGTATGGTGATACAGTTTTTTGCATTTAGCTTGAGGCCAGGACCTAGGCACCAGTCCATAGTTGATGTCAGACCCTCTTGTAGTACGTTAACATAATTTGGGGAGACATTGATAGACAGCACGCAACTTACAGTTGTCCACAGACTTGGTCAGTACCTACAAATGTATATTATGGTGGGTAGCATTCATGCCTAGATAGATGTGGGTTTTTTAGGGGAAGCAGCTACTCACAGGGCCTCAAAATGTATACATATTGCCCACACACAGGCAACACAGACTAGGGTTGCCACCTTATCATATACTCAATGTGGGAAATGTTTTGTAGTAACATGAGAGTTGGCAGGACAAACCATACCCAGGGCAAGTGCAAAGGACAGAATTTCACTTTTTTGCTAATATAGCAGCTTATTTGTGTAGCATTTGCCTAGATTATGCTATTTCTCATAACATTTAGGTGTTTCTGATGTAAAATGACTGCTTTATGAAACTATTTGAAAAATGAAGGTAATGTTTGTTGTCCTACACTCTCAGGACATTTGTATTGTTTTAATTGTTTTCACAGTACACACATGTCCAAACATGGACTGTGACTTGCATAGTGGGGCAGGTGGTAACCCTAACACAGTCATACTACTGCAAGGGGATACACACACACACACACACACACACACACACACACACACACACACACACACACACACACACACACACACACACACACACAAAATTACACACACACACACATGAACTGCCCTTGTTGACAGTACAACCCTACATGTCTAGTTGTAAGTACTATAGTGTTACATTTGCATCACATACGACAAGTATCTTATGTTTTTCTGGAGTGTCTGCTACTACTGTTTAGGTGGATGACATCTGCAGGCCCTTAAAATTGCATAACCATTACACACACACACACACACACACACACACACACACACACACACACACACACACACACAGGCAAGACGGCCACACTGATGTGGGGGGATATGCTTACACACACACATACACTCACAGAATTGCCAATTTTGAGATTAGAACCCCTACTTATCTAGTTACATGTACTATAGTACTACTCACTTATCACATGCGCCACAGAGTTATTGTGTTTGGAGAGTCTCTAACTGTGCTTCTAAGGTGGATGACATCAGTAGGCCCTGACTGAATAGGTTGCCAATGGGGGGTTAACCGTGTGGCACAGGCCCTCAAAATGGTATAACCATCACACACCCACACAGACAAGACAGCCAC
Organism: Protopterus annectens; assembly: GCF_019279795.1. Taxonomy (NCBI): domain Eukaryota; kingdom Metazoa; phylum Chordata; order Ceratodontiformes; family Protopteridae; genus Protopterus; species Protopterus annectens. Next base: position 857,004,025 of record NC_056749.1, read on the forward strand.
AATGCTGTGGAGGATATGCTTACACACACACACACACACACACACACACACACACACACACACACACACACACACACACACACACTCACAGAGTTGCCAGTTTTGAGATTATTAGTACCATTTCCTATCTAGTTGTATATACTATAGTGCTATGTACCTATTGCAGGCATCATGGAGCTTATGTGGCTGGAGGGTGTCTAACTGTGCTTCTAAGGTGGATGACATCAGTAGGCCCTATAAGTATGCCAATGTGGGGGTTAACAGGTAGACATGGGCCTTAAAATGTCTTAGGATTTGCACACACATAAGCAAGACATACACACTGAGGCAAGGGGATATACTTATGTCCATGTACACACACTCACAGAGATGCCATTGTAGGGAATAGAACCCCTACCTATCTAGCTGTATAGATTTTAGTACTGCATACATACTGCATGCACCACAGAGCTTATGCGTTTGGAGAGTGCCACTGGTATTGGTGTGGATGACATCAGCAGCTGTTGACACGGAGGCCACTGTTGTGGGGAACACTAGCCACAGGGCCATAAATACATACTGCATGTGCCACAGAGCTTATGTGTTTGGAGAATGTCTGCTACTGGTATTGGTGTGGATGACATCAACAGCTGTTGACAGGGAGGCCACTGTTGTGGAGAACACTAGTCACAGAGCCATAAAATGATTGCCATTGCACAGACATAGGCCTGTTGGGCATGTGTATACTGCTGTATGTGGAATATCTACACAGACACACACACACACACACACACACACACACACACACACACACACACACACACACACACACACACAAGGTGGCTGATGTGAAATTAGAACTCCTACCTACCTGCTATTACACACCATAGCTCACTGTACTAGTTGCATGCGCCACTGGTAACAACTGGTGTACAAGTGAATGCAATGCTACATCATTCTATACCTTTCTGTGTGTGTCTCTTTCTCTTTCTCTCTCTCCCCCCCCCTGTCTTTCTATATATATATATATATATATATATATATATATATATATATATATATATATATATATAAATAACTCTACTGATACAAATATATATTTTATGTGCCACATACTGATAGATAAGGGTAATCATGTCTGATGGGGATAGGGAGAGACAGTTAGGTATGCATAGCTGTCTGTATGCACAGATATATATTGACATCTCAGTTCTATAGGCAGATGAGGCTTCAGACATGAGCTGAAATTAGCTAAGTGTAGAAGCATGCCTAGTGTGACCATCAGTACTTACAAGGGGACTCCAGACCAGACCTACCTATGCACTAGTCTGGAATTTTGTGTGCTGCAGCCAATTGGCTGCTGCACCTGATTAAACAGTCTAATACCTCACTGATATAATGCCCAAGTGATACTCCAGTTGTGTGCTGGCTGTAATATCTTTCTCATACCTAGGGTTTGTACAGATTATATTAGACTGAACAGGGTTTTGCATCATATGTCTGGTTTGTTTTACATAGCATCCTGGTACATCAGTGGCAGATCATTACAGAGTGATTTGAGGAACTGCTGACAGACATTTGAGTTACTGACTCCATACACTGCAGGGAACCCATGCTACTGCACAACCTGTTCTACTCTGCACTTTCTAAATTTGTTTGGCCAGTAGTTCATCCTTTTCCTTATATGTGGACCTTTGTCCTACTCCTGTTCCTGGTTTATCCACAGTTGCTGCTCTATGTAGTTGTAGGTGTGCTGTGTCTGGGGTATAAGATGCAACACCACACACAGAGTTACAGACTTCATACCTCTGACTGTACCTGTTTTGCGGGATGTCCAGCACTGCACCCCATATGTCTGTTCTGGTCCCATAAATGGTTTGTGTTGTATTGGTATTATAATGCTATATAGTGCCCATACCTGTCAACCTCTTAGAGCATGAAATCTGGACAAAGCCATTTATAAAAGTGGGACACAGGGCCAAAATTAGGGACAATTATTTAATATTGCACTTACAAACTTAAACAGTTGGTAGAATATCGGGTTTTGAATTAGCATGAATTTTCTGAAGGGTATGAAGTCTACATCTCAAATGTCTGTCATTATTGTCTAACTTCAGCCTTTATTGCTTTGCAACTAGTTTGCCAATAAACTGCAATGTTATGAAAAACATACTATAAATATGAGGCAAAAATGTGAACATTCTGCGAAACTCTGTACATTTGAGAGGTATGATGGTGGCCACTGACAAGTTACTTGACAGCCTTTACATGCTGCTGCTAATTTGACTTGTTGCAACCTGCTGTTCTACTAGCCAGCATATAGGTTACTCAGAGCTGTGTATTGTCCATATCTGTAGTGCCCTGTCCCTGTATTGTCTCTGGCTTTGTCCAGCTTTCTTGCAGTAACAAATAGTGGCATATGGACAGTCTGTAGAACTCCTACCATAGATGTAGCTCACATACAAAATAGTAGGCGCAGCCAGTATCAAACCATGAACATTTTCAACCATGGTAATATACTTAGCCCATTAAGCCACAACAGCCACCAGACAGTGCAGTTTAATTCCTGACACTATCAAGCATAGACAAAGGTTCATAGGTAGGTACTAGGCTATTGGCCCTAGGGCCTATATAAGCCTAGCCAAACTGTACCCTGGCTTTTGTCACCCAAGAAAATTATTTTCCTGTGCCCCTGTCGAGCAGAGCCACAGAAGTGATCCCTGGGTTTAATTTCCTATCTCCCATTCAATCATCAAGATTTTTCTTGAAGAGTGCTAATGAGGATCTTTGTTTGATATAGATAGGTAGTTTGTTTCAGAGTATGGGAAGTTTCTGGGACAGTAATCTATCCCTCCAGCATGTTCCATTTATTGTGGTGACAAGGTTTAGGTCCTTAGGTGTGTAGCTCGGGGGGATTGGGATTTCTTCAGGTGGAGCATGTCCAACAGCTCTGGGTTTGACATAGCTTTGTAGGTTAGGCAGTGATTGCCTCTGAGTAGGCTATATGTGATGAAGTAAAGCTGGAGATTTTTGAGATGGTCTGCATAGGGCATCTGTTTGAGGCTGGTAATCCTCTTTGTGAGGTATTTCTGTGGCCTTTCCAGTTGTTGTAGATGTCTTGTGAGGTACATACCAAAAGGGGCATTGTACTCTATAATGGGTCTAATGAGTGATGAGTAGAGGGGAACAATGACCTCTTTTTTGATAAGGTGTGCATGTAGAAGGATTTCCTGTCTACTGTGGTGATGTGATTATCAATGGAGAGGCTACTGTCCACCTGTGTCCCAAGGTCTCTTATCATGCTTTCAGTGTTAAGTTGACTACCGCCTATGTGGTAGTTCATAGGTACAGAGTTTTTACCAAAAGGGATGACAATGCACTTTTTGGCACTGAGCTTGAGGCCATGGCTTTGACACCAGGCATCTGTCTCAGTGAGGCCCTTTGGTAGTATGTCCACATCGTTAGGAGTTTCGATTATGGCTCTTAGTTTGCAGTCATCTGTGAACCTTGTTAGCCAAAGACCTTCTGTGTGAGCCTGTACTTCAGAGAAGTAGATACCAAACAGGAGAGGTCCCAGGACTGAACCCTGTGGTACTCCACTTGTTACTGGTATGAAGTTGGATTTAGAGTCTGCTACTTTCACAGTGTGGGTTCTGTCAGTGAGCCAGTTGGCAACCCATCTTGTGACATAGGGATTTATACCTAGTTTAGTGAGTTTATCTAGAATTCCAGAGTGGGGGATAGTGTTGAAAACCTTGGCGAGATCTAGGTAGGCTGTGTGAACCACCTTACCCTCATCTACGGCTTTGGTCACCACTTCAAAGATGTCTATCAGGTTTAGGAGACATGATCTGCCTTTTACAAACCCAAACTGGGTAGGGTCCAGAGTTTGGAGATTACCAATGTCGTCGTTTATAAGTTCCATGATGATACATTCCATAGCCTTGCAGATCAGGCTTGTCAGGCTAACGGGGCGATAGTTCACAGGGTCCATGGTGGCTCCCCCTTTGTGGAGTGGGATAACCATTGCTGTGTGCCACTCAGTGGGCACAAAGCCTGAGGTGAGGCTATGATTGAACATGGTACTTACGTGGGGTGCCAATTTGTTCTGTAGTTCATGTAGAACATAGCCTGGGATGTTGTCAGTTCCCATGGATGCTGTGTTCTTGGCTTCGGAGAGTGTGTTTTTTTACCTGTGCAGCCATGATTACAGGAACTTTGCATTCTTCCGGTATAGAAATGGGCCCTTTAGGGGGGTGAGATAGGGGTAAATTTAGCACTAAACCTATCTGCCAGGATGTTGGCAATATCAGTTGGTTCTGTATATTTAGTGCCATTGTGCTGTAACTCAGAGCAGATCTGAGTGTTGCCATTGAGATTCTTGACATAGCTATAGAATGCTTTGTGGTTTGTGGTTGTTTTTAGAATCAGTGGTGATTTTGTTTTCGTAACTAGTTTGGAGGATTTTATGAGGGATCTCAGCTTCTTACTGAGGCTGACCAGGGAGTTCCTCCAGTCATAGGATTTTACTCATTTTTGCAACAGTTTCTTTCTTCTGTTGTAGACTTTGTTTATGGCAGGGCACCACCAGATTAACTTCCTTTTTTTGGAGGATAGCATCTTGGTTCTGTTAGGGATTGCACGATCCATGCATTCGTGTAAGTGCTTATAAAGTGCATTTGTATAGGATTCAGCAGTTGTACCTCTATTGTCTGTCAGCATGGGAGTCGTGAAGTTTGTCACTTCTGTCTTAAGAAGTGTGAAGTTGGCTTTGGAGAAATTTTTTATGATGGTTTCCCTAATGGGGGGTGGGGGTGGGATTTGGCTGTCAAGGGTGATTAGCTTGTGGTCGGATCTGACCAATTAGGAACTGACCACTGGTGTTAAACACCAGTTGCCCATGTTGGTAAAGACAAGGTCTAGGATATTGCTGCCCCTGGTGGGGGTGTGGATAGGCTGATCCAAGACGTTGGAATTTATGAATTCCAGAAAACGTTGAGCACAAGAGTTGATACATGAGTAGTTTTTCAACACAACGTACTCACATGTAAGGCAGGTGCAAAAGGCCAAAAACCAAATATAATAGTCAAAATGAGACCAGCACCAAAGAGTGAATGTATATATAATTTAATGTGGCATAACCAAAAGAATCAGACTGTTTTCAGGCCTATGGCATTCCTCAGTGATCAGAAGCTTAGCCAATTGTTAAAGTCAATCATTTTGTCCTTGACCTGAGGTATCATTCTGGGTAATGGCAGGATGCTACTCAGGGCTCGGGTCATACCTGCCTGGGCTACAAGATCGGACAGCTCCTCCATGTCTCTTTTCATGTAGTCCAGGGAGGTACATCTCAGGTCATTCACACCAACATGGACAATGACGGAGTCAGATTTGTACTTGTTGTGGAGTGACCTGAGTGTGTGCATTATGTGGCGGATCCTGGCACCTGACAGGCAGCTGACAGTAACTTTCTTCTTGTTTAGCCTGGTGAGTGGAACATCAGTGTGCTTGACTATAGAGTCACCTATGACTAGAGTGTTGGGTACATTGGTATGCCTCATGGGCTGTGGTTGAGTGGCACACTGAGTTTGTGGGCTATGCGTCATTTGGGTTGTGTTGGGGGGGAAGGTTGCTTGCGTTTCTGCTCTGGAGGTCCCTGTTGCTTGAGTAGATTTTTTATTGAGAGCCTCCGTGAATGTAGGTGTGTGTTTTGTGTTTATATGTGTTTGTTTTGTTGGTGTAGGTTTTGAGGGACTATATGATGAGTGTGGTGTGGTGCAAGTGTTTACCTTCTCCTCTTGACTGTCTAGTCCAGTCTTGGGTGAAGAGAGCTTTGCTTCTAGTTTGGCTATATAAGTGCATCTCTCACAGGTTGTAGTGTTGGGTGTTAGGAGGAGTGGGTTGTCTGTGTACATGAGACAATTGTTGCATTGACCCAAGATGCCCAGATTCTTCAGGTAGACAGGAGAAAACACCGGAAGCTGACCCTTACACATGCCTGGATAGGTGCTTATTTATTAAGTACTAAAAACTGTTTTCCTCTAGACAAGTGAGGAAAGTTGAGTGCTGTAGTAATTTGTAGCTGATTTAGTGCTTAGAATGAATTCTGAACAAGTGTTGAGCTCAAAGAAACAGATTTGAGTGCTGAAACTAAATAAAAACTGGCTAGTTCTGAGAAACAAAATTAAGCTAGAAGGCTTCCCTCCAACGCAGAAAGTATTAGGGGCTGAAAAACTTACAAACAGTCCTGGATACAGCAAATCTTTATCTGGACTAGACAACTTACAGGAAAGGCAGGAAACAAGCTTAGAATTTTTTTTTTTTTGTAAAATGGAAAGGGGAAAGGAGGAGGAGCAGAAACTAAGTGGTTTGGCCTTCTCAAATGTTCTCCCTGGATTTGGTAGAATGAGGTAATAACACTAGACTGGGAGGAGTATCCCAGATCAAATTTATGGTAGGGGCGGGCAACTGCAAAGCGACCAAGTATAAAAACAGGACAAACAAACCCAACCAGATGGTTAACAATTGTAGAAAATTTCTAGTTAATACCTCACACACAGTGAAACTAGCTAAAAAAGTATTTACAGACAATAAAAGTGCTATAAATAACTCGTAAAAATAAGCAAAAAACAGGATACTTAATGTTATATATCACAGATTAGTGCCCTTCCTCCGATTAGCTCAGTGTGAAATGGCAGAAACACTCACAAGTTAACTTCTTAAGTAACAAAGTTGAAACCTGAAACAACTTTAAAAAAAAAACTTGAAGAACCAATGAGGTGCTTAGTCCAAGCCATAGTCCAGGTAACCCCAATCAGCCAATGACCATAAACACTTCACTCTTACTGAAATGCTATACTTCCATTGGCTAAACTAAGATGGTCTGGAACATGTGCTCAGACACACAGTTTCTACCAACAAACAACTAAGCCCAAAACACCAGCCTGAATATGGAACAATCAGAACAAACAAACTCAACCAGATGCTTAACAATTGTAGAAAATTTCTAGTTAGTAGCTGACACAGTGAAACTAGCAAGAAAAGTATTTGCAGGCAATAAAAGTGCTATAAATAACTTGTAAAAATAAGCAAAAAAACAGGATACTTAATGTTATATATCACAGATTAGTTTGCTCACTGCCCTACCTCCAATTAGCTCAGTGTGAAATGGCAGAAACACTCACAAGTTAACTTCTTAAGTACCAAAGTTGAAACCTGAAACAACTTTAAAAAAAAAAGTTTGAAGAACCATTGGGGTGCTTAGTGCAAGCCGTAGTCCAGGTAACCCCAATCAGCCAATAACCATAAACACTTCACTCTTACTGAAATGCTATACTTGCTTTGGCTAAACTAAGATGGCCTGGAACATGTGCTCAGACACACAGCCTCTACCAACAAACAACTTGGCCCAAAACACAAGCCTAAATATGGAAAAATCAGAACAAACAAACCCAACCAGATGTTTAACAATTGTAGAAAATTTCTAGTTAATACCTCACACACAGTGAAACTAGCTAAAAAAGTATTTGCAGACAATAAAAGTGCTATAAATAACATAGATAGCACATTGACCCCTGCATATTGTGGAAATGAAACGTCACCAGGTTGATTGGGACAGCCCTGTGCTTGTGTGTTCTGCTGCTCTTACTTTGCAAACATAATGTTACTGCAGTTGTATGGGAACACGGGTGTGTTGGGGGTAAAGAGACTCTAGCATTGACAGTGATGCCTCTGTCATCTGACTCCATTATTTGTCATTTTCCTCACATAGTCCAGTTGGCTTTGCTGCCTTGGGACCCACTGCATATTATGGTGCAGCTAGTATTGAGCAGAGAGTTCCTGTTGTCCCATACAGTTGTCAGCTGTCTGCATGTATCCCAATTGCCCACTCTATTCCCTTGCATACATGCGGCAGGTCCATACATATGCTACCATAGTCTAGAACTCCATACATTTGCTGTAAAGAAGAGTAACTTACCTTGTGCCTGCAGCAGTTGAGATAACAGTGCTTCAAGGCTGACTCTGTCAGATGCACGCAGTACACAGCCAATACATGGTAAGGTACAGGTTGTGTGGTGTGGCTGGCATCCTTTTTACTAGGTATGTGAGTTGGAGTTAGGTGTCAGTCCCTAGGTCCCTAGGATGTCATTGCATGTGTTATGTGTTGCCTTTTTGCCAAGGCCAGGGCATACTGGGCATGCCTACATCTGCCTACAGGGACAGGCTTAGGGGTTCCTCCTCTGCGTTCCCCTGTGGCTTTGAGGATCTTGGCACTGGTGGAGGGCTGTGTGTTCCTTTTCTGTGATGTTCCTGCCACAGTTGTTTCCATAGGATCATATTGTGTAGGATGGCATATGCTGTGAACATGTATGCACATGTGGCTGGACAGTACTATTGGGCTCCACCAAATATATCAAGGCAGTGAATTCATGACTTGAGCAGCCCAAACACATGATCTATGATGTTCCTAGTTTGTGCATGTGTCTCATTATGGCATTCTTCAGTAGGTGTGTGTGCATTTCTGATGGATGTCATCATCCACAGTACCAGTGCATAGCCAGCATTCCCCAGATGATGGCCGTATGGGATATCCCCCTGGCAAACTTCTGGTACAACTGTGATGCATGCCAGATATGGGAGTCGTGATAACTGCCAGGGCTGCCAGCACACACATTCAGGATAATGCCCTGGGCATTGCACATGACCTGGCAGTTGATGGAGTGATACCCCTTGTGGTTGACATAGACTCTACCCTCCTCACCAGGTGGTGCTTTGATGTGCACATGAGTGCAGTATATGGCACCCAGTACCTCAGGGTAGTGTGTAACATGGTGGAAGAGACACATATTGCTGGCCCTCTCCTTAGGGGTGCAGGGTAAATATATGTACTCATTGGCATGTGTTTGCATTGCATCCAGGAACTGATAGAGTACCCTGGATGCAGATGCCTGTGAGACCCCCATCATTTCCCAGGTAGGTCTTTGAAAAGTACCTGCAGCCAGTATCCAAAGAGCTACACATAACTTTGTTTCCACTCTGTTGGCTCTGGGTCTGAGTTGAGGGTGGCAGACCTCATTGAGTTCCTGTAGTATGTCCCTGTTCACCCTGTAGCACTCTATAATCTCCAGCTCATGTAGCCCCTGGAAAGTGACCCTGGGCCTGAACACTCTTCTCCTTCTCTGCCTAGACCTATTGTCAGCAAAACCAGCAGCACTGACTTCGGCATCTAGCACTTACAGATGTAGCAGACCTGCAGCAGTCCGTAGCATTTTGTCAGTTAAAATTCCCAAGTATACACTCCAATGGTGGAGAGTATGTGGGAAAAATCAGATTGTAGGGTGTATGCATACTTTATAGTGGTGTGCTGCAGATGCGGCCTGTGTGATTGGCCAAGTATGATGCATTCTACCTGCCAGGTTTATCACTGAAGGTTTCAAATGGCTCAGTGACTGTGGAAAAGGCTTATTAGTCATTTATACTTGATTGGCTTTCCCAGGCTATTTCCTTTTTTTTTTTTTAATTCCTTTCCCTGCTAAGCAGTGCAGCATGGTGCTCAAATCCGCAGCACTAGTATAAACAGTGCTCAGTAGTCCAGACACACCCCCATGCACAGGCATGCTCAGCTTAGCTGAAACAAGCTAAAACATATGCTGCAAGGCTAAACACAGTTTAGCAGCACTGTACACTGTACACCCTCCCTACTTAGTTGTGCTTAGCTGAGTGCAAATGGGTGCCACTGAGCTCCAATCACCTTAAATATAGTGTGACACACCCCCTTGTGATGTCAGCTACCTTTTCTAATAACACCAACACAGTTCTGGCCCTACACAGGTTTTATCTGCAGACACAGTGGCCATATTTGCTATTCAGTAACCCCAGCTCATTTGCATACAGATCCATGCATATACCCTGGATACTTCACTACTCCAGGGCCTGCCTCCTTAGCAACCACTGAAACTTGCCATTGTATACTCTGCATGCAGGGCACTATAATGCATTATTTTTGCAAATGTCTTATTTTCAGTTTTTCAACATTTTAATATATATATTTTTTTGCATAATGGCATGTTTGTGATTTGCTGCATGCAGTGCAAATGTAATATGTACATTAAAAAATATATATTTTTTACAATGATTTGCATTGCTTTTTGGAGTCACTTGGCATAGTTTTGGGCATTTCCATGCCTATATTGCAATATCCAACCTTCATTTTGGGCTTTTACACCTCTTGTTTAATTTTTACGTTTCTGTACACAGTTATTTTCAGTGTACATTTCTGACACCAACACTGCTCCTACATGGGTACCTTTCTGCTTATTGGATCATAAATCACCCTCATTTGCATGGATTTCACATGCTTATTAGGTGATTTATATTCCATGGGCACTTCCGTGTCTGCACGCTTGTGCACGCCCCTCTGCTCTGTTTAATGGATCGCTCTGCTGCCGGTTTCCATGTTGGGGCCGTGCCACTATGCCTACATAGAAAATCGCTCTATGTAGGCTTTATTGAATTCCCCCCTTAATGTCCTTAAGTGCTCATTTGCATATATTCTATAGACCAATATTTCAGGAAGGTTTAAGATATCACACAGTGAAAAGTCTAGCTTGGCTGGGCTTTTCTTGCAGTTTTTACTGAATGGTTTGTCTGTGTGACTTTTTTATCCATTGTTTTTATATATATATATATATATATATATATATATATATATATATATATATATATATATATGTACATATTGCAAGAAAAACCCATTCACGCTAGAGTCTTTACTGATATTAAAACTCCTGTAGTGATGGCCCATGTGATAGATGCAAATGATCCCTTAAGGACATAAAGTGTTTCAGCTACAAGGCTTCTGGATATCCACAAGTTTTTACTTTTTAAATCTTTATGGTTACATTTTGGCCAGTAAAGTCAAACAAATCTAGCAACAGACATTCATATTTCAGCCTTTTTATTTACTTCATCAGTGGAGCTGAAGTGGATTTTTTCCTATTCCTAAGAAACACAGAGCTTAAAACAACCTTGTGTTCATAATCAGTAGGGTGCCTGCAAAATATCCCAATTAACATTCAAACTAAATGGTAAAAAAGACTCATGGACAAACCATTCAGTAAAACCACACACAAGCTAGCATCTTCACTGTGTAAAACTTAAACCTCCTGTAGTGGAGGCCCATGGGATATATGCAATGACCCCTTAAGGAAATATAGGGTTTCAGCTACATAGCTTTGTAATGTCCATGACTTTTTTACTTTATAAGTCTTTATGGGTATATTCAGGCAGTAAAGTCAAACCCCAATAACTGTAGACATGCCTGCTTCAGCCTCTATAGTGACCTAATCAATACAGCATAAGGGGAGTGCTTGGTTATACGTAAGAAACACAGAACATAAAATAAGCTAGCTAGACATAATTTGATGATGTTTTTATTCTATTTTTCTTTATATTTTCTTTTTATATGACTGGTTTGCTTGATATAAATGCAATAGTTTTGTGCTTGAAACTTTAACCATGCTAATGATTTTTGATTGGTTAAAATTAATCAAGTATTCTATGACAGCTTACAACTGAATCATTCAACATTTGGATTTCCTACTTAGTGTATTATTGTTTTATTGACTAAGCTCAAGTTTACAAGTGACACTGATCTGTTTTTTGGCTTATAGTTTATCTGCTGATTTATTTATTATTGTTACGTATTTATACCATGCAATTTACTATTGCCCATTATCTATCAATCTATCTATCTATGGTAGAGAATATGCATCCAATTATTAACTAAAGCAAAACTATATAGCATGCATTAGCTTTACTTACTATCAAACAACTAAAAGAATGGAGTCATAGACTTCATCAGAAGATGACTGTCGTTATTCATTCCAAAGGATGTGCGATTTCATCTGTATTATAAGACTACACTTTTTTAGCGTAAGCAAGGACATTATCTATGTTGCATAACAAAAGAACTCTGGAGAGTGGGGACAGGAGGTTAAACAAAGAGACATGAATGACCAATAGAATGGGCTACTGTTACAGAAATGGCCAATGGGAGACGATATGCAAAGACGGAGTTGACTGGAACCAATCACTGAGGGGAACAATTAAAAGCTTGAAGGAGGTTGAGTTAGTAAGCCAGTAGGTGGATTTTCATGTTAAAAAAGCATCATGCATGCATATGCTTCATAAGGTCAGTAGTGTGGAATAATTCAAAATTATACCAAAATATGTCACTAAAATTCAATATAAATTGCAAGAAACAATTAGAATTCATAAAAGAAATTAACAGTTATATCCTGTTTATAGTGGCAATATTACGTGAATGAAAAGAAGTAGCATTCTTTAAAGTAAGGGTATACATTTCATTAAAACCTTAATCAATGAAGTTGAGCAGAGCCACGGTTAGAGAACATTGTGCCAAAGAATGTTTTGGGGTTAACTGTCTAGGAGAGCTCAGACAAGGGGTACGTAAGAAAGAAAGAAATGGCAGGGACAGTGCAGGGACCATAGATCATCTCTTTGTATTGATGATGTGGTTAGCTTATGTCTGGGATTACAGCATGGTCAGCACAACTATTTTAAAATATTTCTAAATTTGTTGTGGAATGATCAGAAGCACATTTTTTGAAGAAATGTCCAAATAAATCTAGATGTGGTATCAGTACTATAAATGCTATTAGATTAGCTGAGGATTTCCATTAGCCAAGAAATGTTGGTGGTTGACATGCCATATCCTGGGCTGCCAGTGATTTGTCCATGGTTATCCAGACAGAATGAAATATGTGCAAAGCTTAAACTCCTCCTTTGCTCATGATTTGTCCATGGCTTTCTGGTGTCCAGGCAAGGTGGTGGAGATAAAGTGAAACTTGATAAAGATATGTAATAAGTGACCAGTAAATCATGTAGTGATATCACATCAGTTTTAATCTGATGTCCATGAAAGCAGCAGGAAAAAAGTTAATTTAGTATACAGTGTGTCATTCAGTGCCAGTGCCAGTGTTACTGTCAGTCTTACTCAACTCTGTAAAATTCATCATGTCTTCATGGCTTGATACTGAGACCTTCTTTGAGAGAGGTCATAATGTTAAAGCCACAGGGTTTGCAAACACTTTTGTAAATTTGCCACTGGAGTTCCAGTTGCTTGATTTTCACTTTTGTATTGCTGTACAGTGTTTTTTTTTTGCTGATGGAAAATAAGATGGAGAATGTGAATTTGCCGAAGTCTCACTGAGCTTGGCAAGCGGGTCATTGTGGTCCTTATTTTGAACAGTGTAGCTGTGTTCAGCTATCCTCAGTTTTAGGGAATTAATGGTCCTCCCACTAAAGAAGCTCTGATATTTTGTGCAGTTGGCCCGTTAAACCAGAAGTTCTGTGTTGTAGTTGTAGTGTGCTTTGCTCCAGCAAGTCTTGTTTGAGGAAGAGTCCATGCAGTGGTCCTTCTACCTATAAACACTCAGTAGCAAAATAATGGGTGTCTACGTGGGAATGTACAAGTGAATTGCATCAGTGCTCTATTTAATGGTTCTTGAGCCATCATCTTGGGTTTTTGTTGTGTTTGTGGATAAATGAGGGGTCCTTCCTTAAAATGTGGTTAATACTTTTGCTCCCTTGAGTGATTTTGCTGCAATCTGTTATTATTATTATCTGATGCCTGTGTAGTGCCCGGAATATACTAGAGCCATGCTTATCTGGGATTTCTGAGAGTGGTCTCTAGTTGTGGGCATGGGTTTGGGATGGTGACCCCCCCCCCCCCAGATATGAGTTTGGCGATCTTTTATTCTCTTCCAATATCCCAAATAGGGTCCAGAATGTTGTTGATACATGCATGATTGTATCCTCTTTCTAAGAAGTGTGTCTGGAGGCCATCCATCTTCTTTAGTGTTTCCACTAGCTCATTTGTGGCACTCGTTTTGCTAAGTAATAGTGAATTGATAAAATGATGCTTTGTGTGATGTTATTGTATAGTTGGGAAGCTTGGTAATGGCTGGTGCCTTGTACATGTCCAGGATGAAGGAACTGACTTTTTTTCATGCTGTAATGGGCAGTGAAGGGAAGTGACAAATGTGTGTAGGTGTGTAAATTTGTTTGAAACAGTTCTCCATTTCCTTTTTTCTGACTTTTCCAAAGGATAAAGACATCAGCTATAAAACAAAGGCAGTCGGGTATGTTGACCCAGTATTCAGATATATAGATGGTTCTTTTTCACAAAGAGCAAGGGCTGTGTTAACTAAATTAGGGACCATGGCTGCCACATCACCATACCCTGTATCTATTTGTACTATGAAAGGTTGAACTGGAAGTAATTAATTTTCTGGGAATAGTTTTAGTGGTGAGAGTGATTTCTTATTTAGTTCAGTTTCCTTGTTTCATGCATCTTCTTACTTGAAAACAAAACAGAAGGCATAAAACTGTGTACAGAGCTTCTACGTTTGTAATGGCCAGAAATATTTATTCCTTAATTGGAATACCTTTGATTCTATTAAGGAAATACATGCTGTCAGGAATGTATCAATTTGCAGAACATGTCAGGAGTTTCACTTTATATTTAAGAAAAATGGCCACTGGCTCCATGAATGAAGCATCTCCAGCAACCACACCATATTGCGAGTCCTAAATATTTCTGTGGCATTTTGTCTTCTCAAATAATTGCCTGACTGGGACAGACTCCATTTTCAGCAGAGGCCCAGGGAGAAACACTGCAGGCAATGTCTTTGGATATATGGAGTAAACCCCACAAATGCAGGGAGGACATGCAGACCCCACACAGAGGGCATCCCAGCCGAGAATTGACCCAGAAAACCTCTTGCTATGAGGTGACAACACTAACCACTGCATCACTGGTTAAGGAACTCTTATGAAGTCAAGAAATCTGTGTGGGAAAATGCTAGCTTCTATTAGTTTTAGTGCTGATCTAATTTTATTATATGCATCTTGGAGTGTGGCAAGTTCCACTTCTTGATAAAATTTTGTGATGTTAAAAAGCATCCTGCATCTGTTTCATACAATGAGTGATGAAACATTTCATAATTACCCATGCACTATTTCCCTAAAAATCAACATAAATTTTGAGAAAACAATTAGAATGCAGAAAAGTAAGCAGGAACTATATCATTTACAGAGTGTCACTATTACAGAAAAGAATACATAATCTAAAATGCTTTCATCTCAGAGCAAGCTAGTTCATTAGATAAATTAAGTTACATAGATATGGACTTACATGTATAACCATTAACTGAGGAGGACCAAACTGATCAGTAAGATTGCCTCCTTAGTTTTGTTAGTAGCTGCAGATGCTGGACACTCTGTAGAGACTTTCAACTGACCCTACTGTTTTTTTTTTAAATCAAGTTATTGACTGAGTGTTCACTATGATGCTGCTATCTCATTGGCTGAAACTTTTCCTTCAGTGACTGGTTCCCAATCAACATTCTTCTTTGTATATAATCTACCATTGGTTGAGCACATGTCCAAGTTTAATGGTATCAGATGAAGAACAGAAAGATTCCCACCATAACAGCCTGAGTTCAGTGCTCATATTTGAGATATGTAAAAGAAAGCCATGGTGAAGTCATGCTCCCTTGTCCATCACAGGAGTAGTATGCATTAACATAAGGGGATCTAACCATAACAATTTTACTCAGCAAAAGTGGGCAGGCCCACCATTAGAGAACAGTGTGCCCAAGAGGTTTTTGTGGTTGATGTGCATGGGGAGTTCATATAACTGAAAAGGTAATGATAACCCACTTAATTTTAATGATGACTTTGGTTTAGTATATATTTTAATCTCACTTTAAGAAAAGGAACACTGGAACATATAATCAGTGCTAAACAAGTGATCATGGAGACCATAAGATGCTTAGGTATAAATGCCTTTAAATGGACACACTTCAAAGTTCCTCCCACCCTTAACAAGAATATATTAGCACACACCTCCCAAACTGAAGAGAGATATACATGACACCTCTGATGTAAGCTTGAGTCTACCCATCCAGTCATCAAGACTCGGCTTAAAAGTAGCAAAAGGAGTACTTTGCCTTGTAGCAGTGACGTATGATTTCATAGGCTGTGAATATGTATATGTAGAATGCAGAACCAATCCTTCCAGTGAGACTTGTTTGTTTGTTGTAGGTCCTTATTACAGGTTTTTGTAGAGTCACTGGTTTGCGAGGAAATGCAAGAAACATCAAACCTTCTACCCCCAAATGAATGATGTTGTAGTTTTCATCAATGTCTTATTGATACACAGCACTGGTTTACCTGTAAGAGGGCTATTGTGCTCTTACCTCCCTGGAGAAATTCCTGGTTTATTATTCTCTGAGGCAGTGGTTTGCCTAGGTCAACAGTGATATCATTTCTCCTCATATGTACAGTTAAATAGGGCGCACTTATCCATATCTTTTCTAACTGTTTTTAACAGAACTTGGTTTGCTCAGTCCAGCATGAGATCTAAAATAGACTAACACTAAGTGGAACGTATCTTCTCCTTGTTTCTATCACTATAAGTAAAGCATCTTTTCAGCATAAACTCAGAAATCATTACTTTATAATTTCATTCCCCATTTAATCTTTGCTCTTCTTCAATGATGTCTTGTTGCACTTATTTCTGAATTTCTCCTTTGCTGCATTACCTTATACAGGTTCTCCATTTCTCAGTATTTTAAAAATGGTTCCAGTTCTTAAATTTTATTTTTATATAAGCAGCTGCAGTCCCTGGTGTTGTGAGCTCCCATTGTCAGTACATCACAACTACATAGTGGGTCCGGTTTGTTTCCCTCCCCATACTTGACAGCATGAACACTCCAAAACTTAGAAACTTCGTAAAACTTGACTGCTAGTTGATCACCTCCACAGCCTCTCTGCTTCTATCCAGTGTCTGTACATCACAACTACATAGTGGGTCTGGTTTATTCCCCTCCCCATACTTGAGAGCACGGACACTCCAAAACTTAGAAACTTCAGAAAACTTTACTGCTAGTTGATCACCTCCACAGCCTCTCTGCTTCTATCCAGGTGCTTACAACTGCTAATTTCAGCTGCACACCACGGAAATTTGTCCTGTAATCCTTTCAGTAGTACTAGCTATTGCTTTGTTAAGCAAATGAGTATTTGTAGTGCCATTTGTTGAACTCTGCATCGGTAATGACAGCTGCACTGTACCCCCCCCCCCCATGACTTCCATGTTATTCTTACCTTTTTTCTCTCCTCCCTTACCACAGTGTTTAAATTAGGCTGCATGTAAACTTATTTTAACTCCCCCTCCCCATTTTGTTAGTTACACCCCTTCCTTGTTAAATGTCTATCTAGTAGAGTATCTCCCTAGTCTGATTTCTGCCTGCTTCTTTTGACTTTTGTATTTCTCCTAATTTCTGCCTGTTCCTTTTGACTGTAGGACTCGCTCATATTTGACTTGCCTATCCTCCTGTTCCCAGGTCTCTGATTGCTTTTGTAGACTTTGTTATTGCTTTGTCTGGATACTCAGCCCTTCCTCTATCCTGCCTTCAATTGATGTTCTTTACCCTTTAATAATGTCCAGTTTATCTACTTTCTGTACTTCCCACCACTGGTTATTCTTTCCCTAGCCTGCTGTCCTTCTCTACCCTATCCTGCTTTGCTGTTTTACCTTCCTTTACCTCAGATTTTCTCCCTCTGCCTTAAATCCATGCTCTTCTGTCTCTCTGTATCCTGACTCACCTCCATAGCTCACTGATTGTTTTCTTAGGGAATCTTGTCACTTCTTGTAGTCACTCACTGTGGGTGTTGACCCATTCTGTTTGCTCCTCTCCCACCCCCATTTGCACCCACCCCCCATATTTCTTTTCTACCTAACCATTTGTCACCTCCTCCCCTTCCACTTCTTCCCAACACTGCACTTCACTTCCTGCCTCTATCAGAAAATCCCTCCCATCTCCCCTCTCCTATTACAACTCCAATCAGACACACCTACAAATATCACCCTTGTATACATCCCACCTTTTCTTAAACTAATTAACATGTACTGCACACATCCAACCCAACTACTAAAAGCATCCATCTACACACTAATAGTCTTCAACCTACTCCTTCTTTCCAATCTGTCCTCCTATCACACTCAACTTGATAACCATACCCCATCCCCATGGCAAACAGAATCCACAGCTTATCTCATTAAACTAAAAAACTTCCCGATATCACCATCCAACCTTACCACACCCCAACCTTTCCCTTACTCATGCAACAAACCAACCATAAAAACTAACCCTCTCTCTTCACAAAAACAAACTAAAATAATTCACAAATTTACCAAACTCTATCTACACCTATTCCAAAAACTCACTTGCAGTAGAGATGTCCACCCCAATCCAGGACCCAAAGCACTAGTCAACCCTAACTCAAATCAGCTAAATCCCCTATACCACAGACCATCCTCATCTCCATGCTTCCTAAACATTAATGCTAGAAGCATACTTAAGAAAATCCAGGACATACATGCCCTATTGGCACTAATCAAACCAGATATTGTTGTGTTAACTGAAACATGGCTCAAACCAAACATCATGACAATGAGATTACCACAAGTGGCTACAATATTATCTGCAAAGACAGAGTAGAGAAAAAGGGAGGTGGTGTTGCAATAATATTCCAAAACCACCTCACCATAGTACAACTAGATTACAACACCCAAGATGTCAAAGATGTGGAACTAATCCTTGCCAAATTAAAAATAAATTCCAATAAACACATAGTTATTGTAGGTGGCTACATCCCACCAGGCAATAATATCACTCAAATGGAAAAGCTCCATTCCACATGAAACCATACTATTAGGAGACTTTAATATTGACTGGCTCAACTGCTCCAGCCATAATCTCACTGCCTATATAAACCTCCACAGGTTTACCCAAACTATAACCACCCCCACTAGAATTGACAAAACATCCAATCACCAGTCCATCTTGGACTGTATCCTGGTATCTGACCCCAATCTTACACAGCAATCTGGCTGTCTTCTAGATACCTTAAGTGACCATCATCCTACCTACCTAATTAGGAACAAATCCCAAACCATCAGCCAACCTATCCTCAGAGTAGTTCGTACCTTCATCAATGCACTAAAAAACTGCAATTGGACTCCCCTAAAGCAATTATCTCTAGACAAAGCAGTTGAATACTTCAACAGAACATTCCTAAAAATCCTGGACCAATATGCACCCTCCCAAACCATTAGAATAAAAACTAATTATGCCCCGTGGCTAACAAATCCTACTAAAACTATAATGAAAGAAAAGGACAACACCTGGTCTCAATATCAAAAAAACAAAAACACTACCTTAAGACAAAATTACCTACAGCTCCGGAACAAAGCCAACAAACATATCAAACTACACAAATCTAATTACTATAAAAAACCTACAAGAAAAATATGCTCATTACCCCCCAAAAATTCTAGAACACAATAAATTGTATACTGCACCCAGGAAAGTCCACTACACCAACCCCTGTGCTACCAAATAATCATGAAAACATACCCACACAATTTAATAAATTCTTCACTGAAACAATCCATACCCTTGCCAATGCCCAAAATAATAGTACTATCTACCTCACACCAATAACTACCACAACACCCAAATACACAAAACAATACCCTCAGTTTTCAACTTCACCCAGTGTCCACCAAGGCAATTTCTAAACTCCTTAAGAAACTTAAACCAACCACTCTAGCAGCTGATAAGCTACCAGCAGACTTCCTTCAAATATCAGCTGAAGCTATAGCCTATCCAGTCTCCATTCTCATTAATAGATCTCTGTCAGAATGCAAAGTACCAGCCTCTTGGAAAACCTCCCATATCATCCCACTGCACAAAGGAGGTAACTCCTTAGAACTTACCAACTGTCGCGCTATAGCTATCTTACCACCGTTATCCAAAATATTAGAAAGAGTAGTTCATAATCAACTTATGCAATACCTCCAGAGTAACAACCTACTCTCCATATCCCATCATGGCTTTAGACCTTCCCACAGCACCACAACAGCATTATTATCATTTACTAACATAGTTAACCACCACAGAAACAAGGGTCTATTTACTTCTTCCATATTCTTAGACTTATCAAAACCCTTTGACATGGTAAACCACAGCAGGCTTCTTGCAACTCTATCTATCTACCCTAAATATAAGTCCCCCCTCTGTATTATGGTTTAACAGGTATTTGTCCGATCGACAGCAAGCTGTCCTATGGCAAGACCAATTGTCCCTCCTGCTATCAGTAACTATAGGAGTCCCTCAAGGGTCTATCCTTGGCCCTCTGTTGTTTTCCCTATTTACTAACCAGATATCTTCATTCTTACCAATTGCCTCAGTAGTACAATATGCTGACGACACCACCCTTATATGTGCTGCCCCCACTTTAAGTGAACTACAAACCCTAACACAAAACACCTTCACCCTAGCCAAAACCTGGTTCACTAACATAAAACTTCTTCTTAACCTCAAAAAAACAAACTAGTTCTCTTTGGCCCAGGTAGATCCCCTCCCCTGAGCAACAACTTCATCATCAACTCCAAAGAAAACATTCAAATTAGTCCAACCACACATACTAAACTGCTAGGCGTAGAGATAGACAATAACCTGAAATTCGACATCTACATAGCACAAGCCATTAAGAAAGTCAATAAAAAGGTAGGCCTCCTCTACAGGAACAAACAGTTTATGACTAAACATACCAAAGTCACCATCGCTAGGAGTCATCTCCTATCCACCCTCCTCTACGCCTCTTCCATCTTGATTAATCTACGCCAAACCGAACTAAATAAAATGGAATCTTGCTATAATAAGATTGCCATGTTTGCATCTGATGCTTCTTACAGGTCCCACCACTGTCTATCCCTAAAACAACTTAACTGGCTTGAGTTGTCTTGTATACTCATGCTCAATCAACTCTCTATAGCTCACAAGCTCTACTACTTCTCAGAGTTAACCCCAGCACGTTAGCATTTAATACAGCCCTACATTCCCACTAGAGCCCTATGATCTAACAGCCAGAATCAAATAACTGTCATCCAACATAAAAACAATGCTGGTAAATCACTCTTTGCCAGCACCATTGCCAAAACCTGGAAAACACTACCAATACATATAACTTTTAGCACCTCCTTTAATCATTTCAAAAAACTCCTTAAAACCCACTACTTAACTAACTGGCTATGCACATGTTACACTCCAGGTTAAATCTAATTGTGTCACATGTTCAGATACGTATAAACAGATCCTGGTAAAAAAAGAAAAAAAAAACTTTATTATTTTAAGTTTTTGACTATGTACCTCAATGTTTTTGACTATGTACCTCAATGACTGTCTACTCTACTGTCTAACTAAAACTGTTAACTTCTAACCTATTATGTATTAAAATCAATTGTTGTGTCTTTTCAGCTTTTTCCCGGTTGGGGGTTGCCACAGCGGAACTCTGGTCTGCTAATGATTGGCAGTAGATTTTTACATGCCGAGTTGCCAGCCCTGACGCACAACCTTCAACAAAGGTACGCCCATTCACGCATGTCTCCACACAGAAGATGCTCTAGCTGAGAATCAAACAGGACAACAGCTTACTGTGAGGCAAGAATGCTAATGCAGCACCACCACCGCAGAATGTATTAAAATCAATTGTATGTTCTATATTTTGTTCTCCATGTACTGCATTCTATTGTACTGTTGAGTTTTTCTTCCCGGGCCTCCGCTGAAAATGGACCTGTGTCCAGTCGGACTTTCCTGGTAAACAAATGTAAATAAATAAATAAAATAAATATACTCCCAAGAACAAGCAAGTATTTTTAATAAAGTACAAGTCTCTTCCTTAGAAAATAGAATAACAGTCTTTTATCCCTTCGTATATTCAGGATATATTCTAAATATCTTATTTCAGGGACATCTTGTGACTACCCTCAACATTCTCTGGAAACTACAATCTCAGCCTTGGATCCAATAACCTTAGTAGTGGAAGTTGCCCTGATATAAATCCATAGTTATCTGATTTATATTAACATTGTGTTTTCTTGTTTCCCACAGACTCTGTGCCACAGGGCATTCCTATCTGCACTATTGCAGCCATGTTGTTTTCTCAGGTTCAGTCCATGGCTTAATAGTCACTACATTGCACAATAGTCATAAATAAAATGGATACATGGCAATAGCTCTGTTCAGATAAATATAAGCATACACTATCCCCCAGATTCTCAAAAGCTTGCACGGCATGCAAGATCAGTGCAGGAGCTCAAGCAGGCAATATATTTGCCGTGCAATCCAGAAAAAGCCTGCAGGGGCGTGCATGACCACTCCTGCACTAATCCTGCACGGACGAAGCCCGTGTATGCAAATCACCCCATTTGCAGGAGAAATCCATGCAAATGAGGTGATTTTGCGATCCAGAAAGCTTGCAACAGTCTGTGCAAGACTAGTGCAATCAGCAGAAATGTACTCGGTTAGTAACTGAGTACATTTCTGCAAAATCCAAAATGGAGCTATGACAGCTCCAAATAAAGGCTGCATAGCATGCAGTAAGCATGTCAATGGCCAAGTATAAGGCCATTGGCATTGCAAATAATATAAAAATTAAAAAAATCAACTTTTATTTTTTTTACTTGGCCATTGACATTGCAAATAATATAAAAATTTAAAAAATCAACTTTTATTTTTTTTTAGCCGATCTCAGCTGTTTAAGCATAGGGCAGCGGCGAGCAAACGAGATCGGGGGGGGGGGGGATAACAAAATGAACCTAAATTAAGCAGTCTAACTAAAATCAGTGTTCTGCCATGCAAGTCAATGGCAGGCAGAAGACAACCTGGCCAGTGAGCAGTGGTTGCTAAGGGGGTAGGCTCAGTGTGAGACATGTAACTATGCATTAGCAGGCAATCCTATGCAAATGAGGGGAAGGATAGTGAATCCCAGTTTTCCCCAAGATGTGAGTCAGATCCCAGCAGTGTAAGAGTAGGAATAGCTTGGTGCAAGCCTAGGAGGTAGGCGACATCATGGGAGTGGGGTGTCAGGCATACCGTAAGCATATTGGAGCCCTGTGACTCGGGTGTGCTCCAAGCTTATCTCAGCTAAGCAAGGGGGTATGTCTAAACCTGCCTAGTACTCTTTACAAAAGCCTAAGTGGGTGTGCGCACCATGCACCGGGTTGTACAGGAAGAAAAAAAGAGGTTAAACCAGGAAATCACAGCAGTGTGCACAACTGAGCACTCTGTTTGCCCCGGGCTAAAACAGGAAGGCAATGGGAAGGGAAAACAGCAGTAGGAAGATAACCAAGGAGTACTAGCTTAGCTGGCAGATGAAACATATCAGAACCAGCCAGTTACACAGGCAACAGACCAGCCCAGCCCAGAACACTACTATAAACTATGCAAACACCTACCCCTCCGGTTTTTCCCACACTCTACACCACCGGTGTAAACAAGCAGGGAACTTTTAACACTCACAACAGCAAAATGATATGGGCTGCAATAGCTATCATACAACCACTTGTGGAACAGGTTGAGGGTGGTGAGGATGTGAATGCTGCTGAGCAACCCACAGTGAGGAGACAGAGAAGAGTGTATAGACCCAGGGTAGCCTACCAAGGGCTACATGAGCTGAAGATAGTGGAGCGCTATATGGTGGACAGGGACCTCCTACAGCAAATTGTTGAGCTGTGTCGGCCACACCTCACACACAGAACTAACAGAGGGGTACCTATCCCAGTGGATACCAAGGTATGTGTAGGCCTAAGAATACTAGCTTAAAGGTAACTTCCAAAAGCCAACTGGGGATATGATAGGGATTTCACAGGCATCAGCATCCAGGGTACTCCACCAGTTCCTGGATGACGTCAGCACATGTCGGTTAGCACATATATTTCCCCAACACCTGTGAGGTGTTGGCCAACAATATGCAACTGTTCCACCAAATAGCAGAATACCCTGAGGTATTGGGTGCTACAGACTGCATGCACATACACATCAAAACACCACCCAGTGAGCGGGGTAGGGTCTACATCAACCACAAGGGCTTCCCCTCCATCAGGGGGCATAATAATGAACGTGTGTGCTGGCTGCCCTGGAAGCTATCACGATTCCCACATCTGGCATCTGATGCAGCTGTACCAGAGATTTGCCAATGGAGACATCCCACACGGTCACCTAGTGGGGGATGCTGGTTATGCACTGGAGCCTTGGCTGATGACACCCATCTGAAATGAACACACACCCAAACAAGAACTCCATAATGAGGCACATGCACAAACAAGAATCGTAATAGAGCAAGTGCTTGGGATGCTCAAGTTACAGTTCCGGTGCCTGCACACATCCGGTGGACCCTTGCGGTACTCACCAGCTACATGTACCCAAATTGTCCTTGTATGTGCCATGCTACACAATATGATCCTGCGGAAACAGCTGCAGCAGGAACAGCATGGGGCAGGCCACACAGCCCCCCACCATTGCCAAGGCCTGCACAGGCACAGAGTGACTCGGAGGAGGAACAACCTGAGCCTGCCCCAGTAGGCAGAAGGAGGTGTGCCATGTATGCCCTGCCCTTGTACTTGTACAGTAAAAGGGATGGCAAACATTACACTACCTGTGCTTAACCATGTGTAGGGAGTGTACTATGTGCATCTGACATAGGCAGCTCTGCACCACCCTCAATACTGGGACACCCACAAGGTAAGTGACTCACACATGCCATTTGGGGGGGCACATACCCAACAACAGTCACAGCCAGCAGGACAGGTGTAGACAAACACAAACAAATGCTGTGCTATGGCCTCTGAATGAGGCCTATGGGTAACCCCCCCCCCCCAGGACTACACAGACAGACTACAGCAGGTAAGGCAGTGGGATGTCAGTTGTGAAGGCTAGGAAGTCAGACACTAATATATAGGTAATTAAAAGCCAAGATCTTTAGTACACTGGTATGCCTCTAGCCAGCACAATAGGTAAGATTACAGACCAAAATGGAGGACCCGATATACCAGTACAGTCCTAGAAAATGTGTACAAGTGTCAGGTGTGCCCCCCCATCCTAAGTAGACATATAGTAACAGTCAGGTGTGGCCCCCAATCCTGTGTAGAAATAGGTGTGCCCTCCCCCCATCCTACATAGAAATGTAGAAACAGTCAGGTGTGCCCCCCCCCAATCCTGTGTAGAAATGTAGAAACAGTCAAGTGTGCCCCCCCCCCGCTATGCAAAAATGTAGTAACAGTCAGGTGTGCCTCCCCCACTATGCAGAAATGTAGTAACAGCCAAATGATTAATGGATACCCTGCAGAGACAGTATGCTACCTGTCGGTGTACAACACAAAGGTCAGCTCTGCAGTACAAACTACCTTGACTTGACCCACACATGCAATACAGACAGCCATACTGGGCATGCTCATACACTTAAACATATGAAGGCCATGTCTGCAAACACCAGTGAACCAGACATATCTGGCAGTCACAGTTTTTAGTGCAGACACTCGTCAGTATGCACCACTCATGCCTTGCACACACAGTGGATAGGAATATAGACATATATGTAAGGACAACACATTATAATAAGCCAAAGGTAGACGGACATAGATGTGTGGAAGAGGGTGACTGTGACAAGGAGCCATCCAGACCTGTCCCACCCAGCACACAGCCAAAGGACCCCAAACACATGCAGTGCAGATGTCACTCACTGCAGATACTAGCCACCAGTATCTGTCAGCATTGCAGACTATGTGGTGCACGTGTCAGCTGTGCAACATGACTGCACAAGGAAGTAGTCATCTAGCAACTGTATACACGTACCTGTGAAATATGACCCTGTGTGTGCACGCATGTGGCGTGTCAACCCCTAGATGAATGGGTACTGGCCCATGCACACACCCTGCCCTCCCCATAGCCCTACTATGACAAGCCTTCTGAGGTCATCCAATGTGAAATACACCTTTGGGAGAGTTGTTGCCTAGTCATCTCTGTGGCGTGTCCTATAACTGCATACTGCTGTAGTGCGATAAACTAGTTAAATAGGTGTTCGAATCCTAGACTTGGCAATTGTGTGTGCTTGTGTGCATGTCTGTTTGACTGTGTAGAGAGCAATGATTTTTAGGGTAGTCACACTCCCAACAATTTAAATGCTCAACATTGGCAAGGCAGCTGTCATCCACCTAGAAATACACCTCTGGGAAGACTGTAGCCCAGTAAGCTCCATAGTGCACCCTGTAACTGCGTACTGTTGTAGTGTGATAAAGTAGTTAGGTAGGTGTTCCATTCCCAGACATGCCAAGTGTGTGTCTGTCTGTATAGAGAACAATGCTTTTTAGGGTACTCACACTGCCTACAAGTCATATACTCAACTTTGGCAAGGATGCTGATGTCATTCACCTAGAAATACAACTCTGGGAAGGTTGTAGCCCAGTAATCTCCCTAGCGCATCCTGTAGCTGTGTACTGCTGTAATGTGATACAGTAGTTAGGTAGGAGTTTTATTCCCAGACATGGCAAGTGTGGATGTTTGTGTGTGTGTTCCTTTGTCAGTTTAGGGAGCAATGCTTTTGAGTCCATTCACAGACACTACAACCTCCAATGGTCCACTTTAACAAGTGTGCCGATGTCATCAACTGTGCAATACACCTTTGGGGAAGAAATAGGTCAGCAATCTCTCTGGTGTGTGTCATAACTGTGTGCTGCTGTAGTGAGATAAACTAGTTAAGTAGGAGTTCTAACCTCAGCCTTGGCAACTGTGTGTGTGTCTGTCTGAGTAGAAGGCAATGCTTTTTAGGGTAGGCATACCTCCTACAATTTAAATGCTCTACCTTGGTAAGGCTGCTGATGTCATCCACCTTGAAATACACTTTTGGGAAGGTTGTAGTCCAATAATCTCTATAGTGCATGCCATAACTGCATACTGCTCTAGTGTGATTTAGAACACTGGTAGTGTTCTATACCCACTCATGGCAGTTCTGGATGTTTTGTGTGTGTTTCAATGTCTGTATAGGGAGCTATGCATTAGAGGCTAGTCACACTTAGTACATTTCAAATGCCGTACTTTGGCAACCTACTGATGTCAGACAATGTGTTATACACCTTTGGGGAAGGAGTCCTCCAGTAATCCCAGCGGTGCGTCATATAACAGCTCCATGCTGTACTGTGTTATAGATGTCTGTTAGGGGTTCTATACACACACATGTCGGTTGTGGATGTTTTGTGTGTGTTCCACTGTCTGTGTAGGGAGCAATGCAGTTTAGGCTAGTCACACTCAGTACATGTCAAATGCCCTACTTTGGCAATCCTGCTGCTGTCAGCCAATGTGATATACACCTTTGGGGAAGGAGAACTGCAGTAATCACTGTGTCGTGTACTATAACTGCATAGTGCTGTAAGTGTAATAAACTAGTTAGGTAGGGGTTCTACTCCCAAACATGACAGGTGTGTGTGTGTGTGTGTGTTTTTGTACCTCGTATCCTGTGTGGCGGAGGGTGTGCGTGTGTGACACTTGGGCCCAATGTCTAGTGGGTTTTGCAAATTTCTTATATGGTGGCCCTAGTACATATCACAATGTCCACTGTACAGGGATAACAGATGTGAAATAGCCGAGAGGCTGGGGTGCATATCCATACCCATACATGTGACATCAAGGCCAGGCAATCACAGTTAGCAATCCCAGTATTAACCAGAGCACACTCTCGACCCATGTCTCATGCACACACATATGCAGCGGCAACAGCCAATATGTGTGTGTAGTACACTGCATATTGGAGACTGATAGTAACCATGGTGTGAATGCAGTAGCCTACAGAGGGCATGGCACCCTGTCCACCAGTATGATAAGCACATAACTGCAGATAGTGCACCTTCAGTATCTTTTCCACTGGACGCCTGCAACAACTGTGGTTCCATCAAATGTGATCCACAAAGGACATACCATGCCTTACACACATTCCCTGTAGCATGCTATCAATGCAGGTGCAGGGTCAACCTGCTGTCCAGTACCTGGCCCCACCACATGAGGGCGGGACTGTCACATCTGATAACATTCTGTGTACACAACATGGGCCAGACAAACCAGGTACACTTCCACATGCCACTGTACATGAATGTAGGACATGTGCACATCCCAAATGCCATCCATGTCATGACGTATAGAACACATACATGGCAAGCATTTCACAGCACTGGCCATGCACAGTAGTAACCAAGGTGACTGGTTGGTGAATACTATAACCACCTGTGTGGGTCATTCCAGACACTACACTCCTTAGCCATAATGCAGACTATTCTCATGTGGCCTGATGCCAAGGTATACCTCTCACCTAGCCTTGTACAGCCATCTGGCACCATCAACCACTACACACCCATAAAGCAATGCACACATGCATGCCGGTACTAGCACACTGTGTCTGTGTGTGTGGTGTATGATGCTTCTGACCACATTTACACCCAGTACCACCCCCATTGGCATACTGAAGCATGCTCGCTAATGTCAGACACTGTCACATACCCTTTGACCATAGAACCCCAGGATAATCCCTGTGGGCCAATTGATACCTATGCATTACTGTATTGTGGCAAAGTAACAGGTTAGGAAGTGTAGTTGTTACCCTGCCAAGTGTGGCAATGTGTATGAGTCTCTTAGAGAGTGTGGCTGTGTTGAGCTGACACCTGTTCATGTGGACAGGCTCGTGTGCTACACCTACTGTATCACAACAGTGTTGCAGACGTCACTCACCAGCACATATACATCTGGACAGCTCACCAACATCTAAGCTATGTGGCGCATGCAATAACTGCATACACATGTGATAGCTATGCATAGCCAGTCAGGTGTTTGAACCCTGTACTGGTAGCTGTGTGACACAAACATACTTAGGTTTTACTCACCCACACCTTCCTTGATATACTTTGTCTCTGTCTATCCCTCTCACACCCACTCTGGTGGATGTGGGATGTACATCTGCTTTGCTAGGCAGCAGCTTGTGTTTTGTAAGTGATGGTCATGATCAGCTGATGGCCTCTTCAACAATTGCAGTCCTCCTCTAGCTGAGTGCATGTGGAACAGCTGTGGTAACATTCCCATAGCCGATTGCATGAAAACGCACTCCAGTGTCTAGGAACATCATGTTGTGTTGGCCCTTTACATCCACTGTGGGCAGGAACTAGATCTGTTGTTTGGCGAACACCATCTCAGATGGATTGTGTATTTAAATCTAACAACATACACTGTGGAAACAGAGCAACACATAGGAGGGGGATGTGCCTGACCTGACTACTGACTGTAAGTGCTGCTATACTGCATGTGGAGTAATGATGGTTTAACAGTGTGTGTGGATATGACTGTCCCACATGTTGTAATATCTGCCATGTCAGTTCTATGTTTATGAGGAATCTGCATCTGCAGGGACATCTGCAGACTGGGCAGTGTGATGTGCCCTTGGTGTCATGTGTTACCCACAGACCACGTAACTGTGAACTGCAGAAGGTAGTGTGAGGATTCCAGTCTGTAGATGATGAAAGCTGTGACAGTTACTGACTTCATAGCCCTCATAGGACACATGTTGCAACAAATCCTGTTATGACAGTACATGTATGAGGTTATCACAGCAACATATCAATATTGGCCCTGTGTATGCACTTCCAGCCACAACTCTGTCAACCTTTGTACATATGTTGTGCATTAAGAGGTGCATTTGTGCTGTACACCATCATTAGTGTCATCATATCTGATAGCAAGAAAGTTAGATATCAGACTGTTACACGTTATGTACAATATGGATAATATTTAACATTGCCAGAACATTCCATGGTAGTTTGTACAGTACTGAGGTCTGTGTAACTGGTGAATGTCGACAGTGTGTGTATTATTAACATGTTCTTTAGCCTGTGTACAGACTGTGGTAGATGTCATTGCTTTAGGTCCCATCCTATCTGATGTTACATGCTGCTCCACTGTGTTACTGTAGTGATTTACATGTTTGTAGGGCCATAAACACACATGTCCCATACCACAGACAAACAGCAGACCACACCGTGTAGCAGCCCAGTATATGTAGGGTTAGTCTGTGAGTGGCACATATGAGGATGGTGTTGAGCAGATAGTCCATATGCTGTACTTTTATGCTAGATTACCATACGTGGCTGTGTTCACATTGGATGTGTTATGCATCTTCACACAGGTATATCTTACCCTGTGATGTGACATGCATAGAGAGCCTGCTATATATGCAGGTACATGTGCATTTCCTCATAGGAGATGTTGGCCAGTGGTGAGCCAGTCTGCCTGTAGCCTGCACATTGCATTATAACATGTCTAGCAGCTAATTGTACTTATCCAATGAGATGTCATGTGGAGATACTTCCTGGATGTACTGCTGCCAGGTCTCACTTAACAGTCATGTATGTCAGACAGAGCAGTGGGATGCTGTACAGATGTATGTCAATATCTAGTGGATAGTATCTGGCCATGGCACCCCTGTACCAGCGGTTATGTGTCAGGCCAGACAGGGGTGTGTGAATGCATAACCTATGGTGGCATATGTATATAAGTCATTATGTGTTATTCCCATCTACATGGCTGTTATCATCCATATTGTCATGCATGGTACACATGTTTAGCACTAAGGGGTTCTGTGTATACCTCTGGACTGTAAAGAGCAATTCAGAATGTCCACATATATTGGCCAATATCTGTGCCGCAGTCCATGGTGGCATTACGTGCTAGCAGTAGTACCTTACTAAGATGTCCTTAGGATGTCTGTCAGTAGCCAGTGACACACAACTGGAAAGCAGATGTGACCTCCCACACACACACCATGTTTGTGAAGACAATCCCAATTACATTAGCAATAGTCTACCAATATGCCTGCTATACATACCTGACATCCACTTGCACTGCAACGTTGGGACTATAGGGGCTGGGGTAGGTCTACACTCTTTGTCCACGACATATGGTGAGAACATCTGTACATATAATCATCCAGATATATATATATATATATATATATATATATATATATATATATATATATATATATATAATTACACATGCATATCGACATATATAGATGTGTATGTATATGTACATAGATATACATATACACACCCAGATATATACATATACAGAGCAATATATGTCTACACATATACAGATAGTGATACTAATGCACATATATGTATGGATATCTACAGGTATATCTACAGTAGTAGGTATATCGGTATAGATATGTATGCACATATAGTCATAGATATCTATCTACCCATATATATATATATATATATATATATATATATATATATATATATATATATATATAGATTAGATAGATACCAACATAACTAGACATATCTGTACACATAGGATGTGCATACATATATAGCTATATACACATATATCTATATGTACATATATGTATACCTATATATATGTATAGATACATATATGTATAGATATGTACATACGAAGAGGTGTACAGATGGCCATATATATATATATATATATATATATATATATATATATATATATATATATATATATATATATATATATATATATGTGTGTGTGTGTGTGTAGCATTATACAGGTGTGTATACAGACATATGTATGTGTATACCTGTGTATGTACACGTAGACATCTATACACCTATATGTATACAACCATATACCTGTCATGAGTAAACATCATGGTTGCGTATACCTTCCCACATGTATCCCACCGTATGTATCTGCTATGTGTACATTATGATAAAACAACATACATGATGCAACAGTCATAATGTCAAGGACTACACAATCTAGGGCATAAAGGCAAGTGTTCACTACCACTCAGTTTGGGTAATGACAGCTATATTGGTAACACAACAGCTGTCCCCACAGTGGTCATGGCCTAGTGGTCATGTGTTGTGACTTCAGTGTAAAGGGCCCTGAGTTCATGACCTGCAAGGGCTGCTTATTTTGTTGCTGGGCAGAACAAAGTCTGTTGGATACAGACTGGTTAAGGCAGTGTTTGTGCAATGTAGACCACACACATCAGTATCACATCATTGCATGTTAGGGGTCCAGGCCCAGTGTTGGCAAGTAACAGTGTGCATGTATGTGGATGGGTTTAAATCAGGTTGCAGGGTATATACACCTCAGTGGGCCACCTGTCCATGTGGCACAGAAAATACCCTGTATAGTAACCTGTGAAATGTGTTTGACTGTATCCCAGATATGTCACTGCCATGGTGTCAGCACAGTGGCATACCCCGTTGTGTGATATGACTGCAGACCATCCTCGTGCTGACACATTTACACCTGCAAAAGAATTGCATATCAGTTTAGAGACCACAACAAAACAGTGTTATTAACAGCTAGATGGCATCATTGTTGGATGGCTACACTACCTGCCAAATATGCCTCACAGTCTACACTCTACAAAATGTTACACTGCAGGACTGTCGTACACAGGTAGTCTTAAATGGGGGTAATTCTAACAAGTTCTTCAATGTAGTGCCCCTCCTATATATCACCTTAGGGCATTGTCCTAATTTAGTAAGGTCTTTGTCAAACTGGAAAATATGCCATTTTTTTTGCAGAATATGTTTGATGTTGTCTGCATCTACACCAAATGTAGTAATAAAAGCATGGTTATAGTCTAAACTTGGGCAATCGCCGTTTTCACTGAGTGGCTTGTTGTAAATAATTACACTTTGGCACGTTGTTTAAAATGGCTTTAAAGTACCCATTCGCCCTTTTATTTTGGACTTCCTGCAATAAATTTTTCACTATATGTTTGGGATATCCAGTGTTAATAAACATTTGAACAAGTAGACTACATTCACTTTCAAAATCAGTGGTAGTAGTACACATTCTAGCAGCTCTAACTAGTTGTGCTTTTATTATAGACCTTTTTTGATGTTGGGGGAGGCCGCTACTATAATGAAGACAGGAGTAATATGTTCCCTTGGTTGTGTATTGAAATTGAGAAGCCTTAAACGTTAATATCAAGTAGGAAACATGGTAACCATTACCTACTTTTTGCTTTCTGGTTCCTTTGAGTTTACATAAATATATATATAATATAATCAATTGTGGTTGAAAGATATCAAATGCTTATGCAAAGTCAGTTTGTGTTATGAATGTAATCAATATAACCTATCTTCCGTAACATAATGAAAAATATAGCTTTAAATATTTAATTGGATGTAATTAGTTGATAGGTGGAGAAGGGAGGGAATTAAACATGTGACATTGTCTTAATTTTGTATAAAATGGTCTGTATTATTCTAATGTTTATCTGATGACGTTGAGTGTATGTTCTTCTATACAAACAGTTAAAACTACCATTGCCTGCCTTCTTTTTGTTTTTTCTGTATGGACACCTACATCAGATTGGGTGCAGAAAGGACCCTGACCCACCTCACCACCTGTGGGGGAAAATAATAACCGCACTTTAAAAACACAGCACACTGACAACTATCAGAGCATACCGTGGCTATGGGGGGGGGATGTACACACCTTTATTGCTTTTACATACACATCTGTGATCTGGCATGGGACCACAGCACTGCAGATCTTAGCTGTACACACACCCGGTATGTAACATATGTCCTGTACATTCACATGCAATGTCTACAGCATTGCTTAACAGCACACACACACACACACACACACACACACACACACACACACACACACACACACACACACACACACACACATCTCCGTACTACCTACTTGTCCATAGCTTTACAGATAGCCCCACATATATGTCCATGTGTTATCCCACCCTACATCACACTTGTTAACATACACACATTGCTACCACTCATTAACATCACAGTCCTCTAAATGCCCAAACAAGCAGGCACAACACAAGGCCTGTTGCTACAATCACTGCCTGACCTTGTAGTAGTAGAGTAACATGGCCTCACTGCTGTCATTCGGTATACACCCTCTGAATGACCGGAATGATGTGCATGGCCCCTATATGTGTGGGCTACTATGTTGTACCCATAATAGCTCCCACTGGTGTGTCATGTGTATGTAATGCTCAGTACATGCCGGATATGCTCCTCCATCGGCCCATCATGTGTCAGCTGTAATATGTAGATACACTCCCTGGTGTTGACTATTACTTCCCCAATGCATCTGTAGAGCTGCATACATGGGCTGTACCTGGGGTCTACCTTCCCTCTGGATGCCTGATCCAAGCTACAGGCCATATTATACTATTTGCTGTCCTGTGAGTACATGACAGGTATTCCTGCAATGTGGCACTCCATGTCCATGTACTGCACGGTCCTAAAGGGGGATACAGCCATATGAACACCCCACAATCACACGTGCATACATGGCCACACACACAAATACACACATGCACATGCACACATGCATCATACATGCATCTACCTCACAGCACTTTGCTAGAGTGTCCCTGCTGGCAAACTAACTAACCACATGCATGCACACACACACACACACACACACACACACACACACACACACACACACACACACACACACGCATACAGGTGAGGTTGCACAATGATCGTATACACAGTCCTCCAATTACCCATCTGCCAACATACAGAACATATGGAACAGAACAGCATGCAGTTCAGCTATACTCACACCATGCCAGCAGCGGTATACATGTGTATGATGCCTGTGCTGTGAATAGGTGATGCCCCTTCCCCTGGATACCTCTGCACCCATGTACACATTATTGCTGTGCACCTGTTCTGTACCCTGCCATCTACTGTGCACCACAACTCACAGGTGTCCACCCCATTGCGGAATGTGCAGTACCATGTCAGTCATGCCAGCTGTACCTCTCACAAGCCTTTATGTGTTTCAGCAACACATACCTGGGATGATATGTGGACTGTTGTCATTGGTGAATCCTGGCTGCCTGATTTACAGCTGTCAACATCAGCAGACCATGTATGGCCACTGCAGAAATGCTTACACTGACAACCATCAGAGCATACCATGGCTATGGGGGGGGGGTGCACACTCTTTATTGCTTTTACATGCACATCCGTGATCTAACATGGGACCACAGCACTGCAGATCTTAGCTGTACACACACCCAGTATGTAACATATGTCCTGTACATTCACATGCAGTGTCTACAGATTGTGTTAGGTGTGCGGCTGTTGACCACAATGCATACACACCATGTGGGGATATGTGTGCACACCCTTATCATGACAGTTTCACACCTCTTGTGTGTACTACAGCAGTCACTGCTCATGGCACGGTATACCAGCATGGGCCTTCTGCAATTGTCAGTGTATGCTCAGCCTACCCTACACATGTCCCCCTATTCTGTATGATTGCAATGTGCACATCCCATGGTGTTCACACAATGCCATCACTATTGCAATGTAGGTAGGGTTACAGATGCCCCAGGTCCTGGACCTGACTATATGTAGATAGAGCCATTCCTACCATCCTTAGGATCCCTGCTGCAGTGCACTGGTGTTTCATGCTGAGACCCCCTTGTCAGCATTTATGCAGATGCATGACAGGTGAGCCCTACACATATGTGTCAGCTTGCAGTGTCCCTTACACTGCACACCACGTGTTGCAGCTTAGACCCAGCTGATAATGTGGACTACTGTAATGCCGTATGCCATAGTGTATCTCAGCAGCAGTTGGCATTGCCCTAAAGGTATGTACACTGGTGTTGCACTGTATATGGATGTTGTCCAGAACATGTCTCTACTGTAAGCCATGTCTACCAACAGTATGTTACCCCCTGTGGACACATTCTACAATGACAGGATGTTAGTTGTCATACAGGTGTGTGACATACCCTTTCAATACCCCATCATGTTCGCCCATGTGAGACCATACATTTCACAGCAACAATACATGCACATGTACAGCATGCATAGGTGAGTTAGATGAGTGCATGGAATGAAACATCACCATTACATGTCCAGTGTGTTGGCATGCATCTACATAAGACATACACACCAGCTTCAGGCTGCTGCCTTGCTGTTACCCTGGAGGGTCCTACATAAGTGGGTGAGAGATGCAATGTTACTGGCCACACCTATGGCACTGCTACAGGCTGGGGGCAGTACTACCATACATCAACCGTAAATTCACACAAAACTACCACATCTGTTTAGCAATACAATGCAGTAACACAATATTTGTATGACATGTCAGATATGCATGATCTACCTGTACCACTGAGGATCTGTACACCACAGTGGTCTACTGATGTGCCCTGTGTCCTTACCTGCACGCACCTCGGCTGTTGTGTGGGTGACAACCACCTACACAAAGGGGTCCAATGGTTGATAGTGTTCTGGATGGGCAGGTGCCAAGAGTCTGGCCAGGAGCTCCTCCACACATGTCGGGGGGGTGGATGGCGTGGCCCCCCC
Source organism: Protopterus annectens (assembly GCF_019279795.1). NCBI lineage: Eukaryota > Metazoa > Chordata > Ceratodontiformes > Protopteridae > Protopterus > Protopterus annectens. The sequence goes on from NC_056749.1 coordinate 857,040,359, forward strand.
TGTGGCAAGGTGATCCCTTGGACTGTGGCAGCATGTCGACGGGCATTGCAAAGCAGGTTGCTGCAATGATGCCGGACCTGCTCATAACTGTGGTTATGCAGGCTGACATCATTGGCCCTGTGGATGAGATCTTTTCACATGGTGGTCCGCTCCTGCTGTTTTTGAGCTGTCCTGCCAAACAGGACCTGGTAGTGCAGAACCAAGTGGTTTATGATGACATCATTCTCCTCTGCATAATATGCTGGCAGCCTGATGTCTGCCATCTTGCCTGAAAAACATGAGGATGGGAACAAGCCTGAGCGACTCATATGGCAAGGTTATCACAGTTCATAATACACATCTCTGTCACCCCCCCACCATATCAGCTTCAACAGACTATACACACAACTGATTAGGTATGACTACAGCTTAACTAACATTTTGACAGATTGTGTAGTGTACCACACCTTCTGCTATGTGACTGTAGCCATGTCCCCTGTGTGGACACTAACATTGCTGGCCTGTTACAGACTGTTCACTTGCATGCCATTGTCAGGGCCACTATGGTTACATATATGCCTGTGCTATGGCTGCTCTGAGATTGCTGCATATCTGACAGTCTGTGTTAAAGGAGGGTTCTATGCATGCTGTTGGATATGTACCGGGATTGTATAGACTATTACTACCAACATATGAACTATGACAGTGACACAATAACATGTAAATGTTCCATTGGCCAGCTGATCCACCTCTCCATACCCATCTGACCAGGTTACCTGGCCACATCACATGTGTATGCCAACCTGGGTCCTCCTTGTGTACTGTTACAGCAATACCATCAGGTGGAACCACCCAGGGGATGCTGGCCCACCACCTTCAGGGCACACACCAACATGTTCCTGTCCCCTGGAGCTCAGGTCTGGGGTCTTTTCCATACCAGGCTCCACAGACACATGAGGGATGTGCTACATCAATATGAGGTACCCAGTACACATTCATACGGCCAACATGCTCCTCCTGCTCAGCTGCCAGACCTGGCACCTTCAGGACATGGACTGCTGTTGTG
>NC_056749.1:857351403-857459746 GCF_019279795.1 Protopterus annectens
CCTACTATGACAAGCCTGCTGAGGTAATCCAATGTGAAATACACCTTTGGGAAAGTTATAGCCGAGTAATCTCCTGGGTGTATCCCATAACTGTGTACTGCTGTAGTGTGATAAACTAGTTAGGTAGGAGTTCTAACCCCAGACTTGGCAACTGTGAGTCTGTGTGTGTGTTTGTGTGTGTGTGTCTGTCTGTGTCTGATTTTGTAGAGAGTAGTGCTTTTTAGGGTACTCACACTCCTTACAATTCATATACTCAACTTTGGCAAGGCTGCTGATGTCACCCACCTAGAAATGCACCTCTGGGAAGGTGGTTGCCTAATAATCTCCGTAGCACATCCTGTAACTGTGTACTGCTGTAGTGTGATAAAGTAGTTAGGTAGATGTTCTAACCCCAGACTTGGTAACTGTGTGTGTGCGTGTCTCTCCATCTCTGATTGTGTAGAGAACAATGCTTTTTAGGGTACTCACACACCTTACAATTCATATACTCAACATTGGCAAGGCTGCTGATGTCACCCACCTAGAACTACACCTCTGGGAAGGTTATAGCCCAGTAATCTCTGTAGCACATCCAGTAACTGCGTACTGCTGGAGTGTGATTTAGAACTGTGGTAGGGTTCCATCTCCACCCATGGCAGTTCTGGATGTTTTGTGTGTGTGTTTCATTGTCTGTGTATGGAGCAATGCATCATAGGCTAGTCACTCGCAGTACATTTCAAATGCCCTACTTTTGTAAACCTGCTGATGTCATTCATTGTGAAATGCACCTTTGAGGAAGGAGTACTTCAGTAATCCCCATGGTGCATCTTATAACAGCTCCATGCTGTAGTGTGATATAGACCTCTATCAGGGGTTCTATACCCACACATGTTGGTTGTGGATGTTTTGTGTGCATCTCACTGTCTGTGTAGGGAGCAATGCATTTTAGGCTAGTCAGTCGCAGTACATTTCAAATGTCTGATTTTGGCAATCCTGCTGATGTCATTCAGTGTGAAATACACCTTTAGGGAAGGAGTACTCCAGTAATGTCTATGGCGTGTACTATAACTGTGTAGTGCTGTGGTGTAATAAACTAATTAAGTAGGGGTTCTATTCCCAGACATGGCAGGTGTGTGTGTATGTGTGTGTTTGTAACTCATATCGTGGGTGGAGGTGGATGTGAATGTGGGACACATGGGCCCAATGTGTGCTGGGTTTTGCAAAATTCTTATATGGTGGCCATAGTACATATTACAATGTCCACTGTACAGGGATAACATCTGTGAAATAGCTGAGAGGCTGGGGTGCATATCCTTACCCATACAAGTGACATTAAGGCCAGGCAGTCACAGTTAGCAACCCCAGTATTACCCAGAGCACACTCTCACCCATGTCTCATACACACACACGCATGCCTAGGCAACAGCCAATATGTGGGTAGTACACTGCATATTGGCCACTGATAGTAACTATGGAGTGATATCAGTGGGCTACAGAGGGCATGTCACCATCCCCATCTTTCCAATATGCACGCACATGCAGACAGTGCACCTCCCCCATGTTTCCCAATGGACAGCTGCACCACCTGTGGTGCCTTCACATCTGACCCACAACAGACATACCATGCCTGACAACATTCCCTGTATAGACAGATGCCACTGACACCACGGAATGCTGTTAGCATGCTATCAATGTAGGTGCAGGGTAAACCTGCTGCCCATTACCAGTCCCTACCACAGGTGGGCAAGACTGGCACATATGATGATAATCTGTGTTCACAACATGGGCCAGACACCCCAGGTACAATTCCATATATCACTGTACATGTATGTGGGAGGTGTGCACATCCTAGACACTGTCCATGTCATGGACTAAGGAACACATACATGGCAAGTGATGCACAGCATTGGCCACACACAGTAGTCACCCAGGTGATTGGATGGAGGATACAATATCCAACTGTGTGGGCAAATTCAGAAACTACAGCCCTGAGCCACAATGCAGAACATTGTCATGTGGCCTGATGCCAAGATATACCCATCGCCTACCCTTGTATAGCCTGCTAGCACAGTTGACCACGGAAAACCCCTGCAGACATGCACCCATGCATGCCAGTACTGGCACCCTGTGTGTTGGTATGTGTGTTGTATGGTGCGTATGTCCACATCTACACTCACTACTACCCCCATGGGCATATTGAAGCATGCTGTCTGATGTCTGACACTTCTGATAGTAACTATGGAGTGATATCATTGGGCTACAGAGGGCATGCCACCCTCCCCATCTGTCCAATATGCACGTACATGCAGACAGTGCATCTTCCCCAAGTTTCCCAATGGACAGCTGCACCACCTTTGGTGCCTTCACATGTGACCCACAACAGACATACCATGCCTGACAACATGCCCTAAATGGCCCATCTCAATACTGGAAGATTGCCAAATTTTGGTAATAATGGCCACACAGGTAAAAAATGCACTCTCCAAAGCTAAGAATACAGCATCCATGGGACCAGATGACATCCTGGGCTTTTTACTACATGAACTACAAAATGAACTGGCACCTCACCTAAGTGTCATGTTTAATCATAGCCTCACCTCAGGTTTCATGCCCACTGAGTGGCGAGGAGCTACAGTTATCCTACTCCACAAGGGGGGATCCACCTTGGAACCCAGAAACTACCATCCCATCACGAGCCTTATCTGCAAGGCCATGGAGCGTATTATCATGGAACTTATAAACAAAGACACTGGCAACCTTCAAACACTGGACCCCATGCAGTTTGGGTTCGTGAAGGGCCGACCTTGTCTCCTGAACCTGATTGACTTCTTTGAATCAGTCCCCAAAGCCATGGACAAGGGTAAGGTGGTCCACACAGCTCATCTAGACCTTGCCAAGGCCTTTGACACCTTCCCCCACTCTGGAATCATAGATAAACTTACTAAGCTGGGCATTAATCGCTACATCACCCAATGGGTAGCTAACTAGCTTACTGATAGAACCCACACTGTAAAAGTAGCCTACTCCAAATCCAGCTAAAGACAAGTGACAAGTGGAGTACCTCAGGGTTCAGTCCTGGGACCGGTCCTGTTTGGCATCTACTTCTCTGAAGTACAGGCCAACACTAAGGGACTCTGGCTAACAAAGTTTGTAGATGACTGCAAACTGGGAGCCATTACTGAATCCCCAAATGAAGTGGATACTCTACAAAAGGGCCTTACAGAAACATATGCTTGGTGTCAGAGCCATGGGCTCAAGCTCATCTCCAACAAATGTATAGTTATCCCCTTTGGGAAAAAACATGTACCCATGAATTACCATATAGGTAGCAGTACACTAAACACCGAAAGTGTGATAAGAGACTTAGGGACACAGGTGGACAGTGGTCTCACCTTCGATAACCACATCGCCACAATAGTCAGGAAATCCTTCTATGTGGCACACCTCATCACTAAGGGCTTTTCATCCAGAAAAAAATGAAGTCATTGTCCCACTGCACTCATCCCTCATTAGACCCATTACAGAATACAATGCCCCATTTGGTATGTACCTCTCATGACATCTGCAACAACTGGAAAGGCCCCAGAAATACCTCACTAAAAGAATCACAGGCCTAAAGTAGATGCCCTATGCTGACCGCCTTAAAAAACTCCAGCTATACTCTGGCGCATATCTTCTACTCAGAGGTGATCTCTGCTTAACATACAAGGCCATGTCAGACCCAGAGCTGTTGGACATGCTACACTTAAATAAATCCCAATCCCTGAGAGACATATGCTCCAGGGATCTAAACCTTGTCATCACAATAAACAAAACATGCTGGAGGGATAGGTTCCTGACCCAGAGACTCCACAGACTCTGGAATAGATTGCCCATACATGTCAAGCAGAGTGCCTCTTTGGCCCTCTTCAAAAGGAACCTTGACGATTGGATGGCAGAAAGGAAATTTACCCCGGGGATCACGTCAGTTGCCCTGCTAGACAGGGGTCCAGGGAAGTAAATAGTGTGGGAAGAAATAGCCAGGGAATTGTTATGGCTAGGCTTGTATAGGCCCTAGGGCTGATAGCCTAGTACCAACCTATGAACCTATAATCTTTGCTTATACAACCTCCTTATGACCCGTGTTGTGCACATGATATCTGCACAGTGATATTTGTGGCAATCCCACTAATGATGAGTTGTACTCCTGGCCCTGCCAAGTCTGTAAATGTGTGTGCATCCCTGTGAGAGTGTGGCTGTGTTGACACTGGCACCTGTTCATGCGGACAGGCACGTGTACATCACCTACTGTATAGCTACCGTATCCATGTTGCAGATGTCACTCACCATCACATATATGTTCTGAGTGCTCCATAACAGGTAACCCATGTGGCGCATCCAATAACTGCATTGAACTGTGATAGCACTACATAGTTGTCGGGGGTTTGATACCCTATGCTGGTAGGTGTGTGACACAAACATGCTTTAGTTTTACTCTCCCACCACTCCCTGACATGTATTTGCCTCTGTCTGCCTCTTACACTCCCTCTCTGGTGGATGCGGAGACCCACACCTGCTTTGCTTAGGCAGCAGCATGTGTATTTTAAGTGATGCTCATGATCAGCTGATGGCCTCTGCACAAATTGCAGCCCTCCCCTAGCTGATTGCATGTGGAACAGCTGTGGTAACATTCCCATAGCCAATTGCATGGAAACCCACTCCAATGTCTAGGAACATCATGGTAGTGTTGGCCATTTTCTTTAACCGTAAGCAGGAACTAGATCTGTTGTTTGGCAAACAGCATCTCAGATAGATTGGGGATTTACCTCTAACAACATACACTGTGAAAAGAGGGCAACAAACAGGAGGAGGAAGTGCCAGACATGACTACAGACTGTAAGTGCTGCTATACTACATTTGGAGTAATGTTGGTTTCACAGTTTTTGTCTGGATATGGCTGTCGTAAATGTCTCAATACCTGTCAGGTCAGTTTCATGTTTATGAGGAATCCCCATCTGCAGGGTCATCTGCAGACTGAGCAGTGTTGTGCCTTTGGTGTCACATGTTACCCACAGAGCATCTATCTGTAGACTGCAGAAGGTAGTGTGAGGACTGCAGTCTGTAGATGATGAAGGTCGTGACAGTTACTAACTTCATATCCCTCATAGGACATATGTTGCAACAAACCTCGTTACAACAGTAAATGTATGAGGTTATCACAGCAACATGTCAATATTGGCCCTGTGTATGTGCTCCCAGCCACACCTCTGTCAGCCTTTGTACATATGTCATGCAGGAAGTGGTGCATATGTGTTGTACACCATAATTAGTGTCATCATATCTGATAACAAGCCAGTGATATATCAGACTGCTACACATGTTATGTACAATAGGGGTTATATTTCATGACATAACCTGGATATTCTGTGGATGTTTGTACAGTACTGAGGTCTGTGTACTTATGGTGAATGTCAGCAGTGTGTGTATTGTTAATATGTACTTTAGCCTGTGTACAGACTGTGGTTGATGTCATTGTTCTAGTTCCCCTCCTATCTGATGTTACATACTGCCCCACTGTATGGTACCATATTGGCGTACATGTTTGTAGGGCCATACACACACAAGTCCCACACCACAGACAGCCATCATACCAAACTGTGTAGCAGTCCAGTATATGCAGAGTCAGTCTGTGGGTGGTACATATGAGGATAGTGTAGAACAGCTAGACCATATACTGTAATATTATGCTAGCTTACAATATGTGGCTGTGGCTGTATTCACATTGGTTGTGGTTATGCACTTTCACACAGATATACCTTACTTTGTGCTGTGGCATGCCTGTTGAGCCTGCTATATATGCAGGTCACATGCATTCCCCCATACGAGATGTAAGCCAGTGTTGAGCCAATTTGCCTGTAGCCTGTACAGTGCATTGTTACATGCCTAGCAGCTTAGTGTACTTACCCACTGAGATGTCATATGCAGATACTTTCAAACAAGGAAGCCCAAAAAACTTATAAGTCAACAGACAAGGCTAGCGTGCTCTGGCAGATCCAAAAGTTGTTTAATGGCTGACAACAAGTAGAATCAAGCAGCAATAATCCAAGTCGCAATAAAGCAATAAAGTAACTGGCAACAAATAAAAAATTAAAAGTTTTAAACAGTCCAATAGCAATAATCCAAATCACAGTGTAAAGTGCTTTTTGTTAGGAAATCCTTCTCCTAACTTCATCAGACCCTAATGAAAAGCACTTTACACTGTGATTTGGGATTATTGCTATTGGACTGTTTAAAACTTTTAATTTTTTATTTGTTGCCAGTTACTTTATTGCGACTTGGATTATTGCTACTTGATTCTACTTGTTGTTAGCCATTAAACAACTTTTGGATCTACCAGAGCACATTCGTCTTGTCTGTTGACTTATGTGCAGATACTTGCCAGATGTACTGCTGCTGGGCATCCCTTACAAGTCATGTATGTCAGGCAGAGCAATGGGATGCTGTAGAGATGTATGTCAATATCTAGTGGGTAGTATGTGGCCATGGCACACCTGTACCCGTGGTCATTATGTGTCAGGCCAGACAGGAGTGTGTGAAAGCATAACCTATGGTGGCAAATGTACACCAGTCATTATGTGTTATACCCATCTACATGGCTGTCTACATCCATATTGTCAGGCACGGTACACATGTTGTGCACTAAGGGCTTATGTGTATACCTCTGGACTGTACAGGGTGTGTCAGAATTTCCACATTTATTGGCCAATATCTCTTCTGCAGTCCACACGGTCATTACATGCTAGCAGCGGTACTTTACAATGATGTCCTTAGGATGTCTGTCAGCAGCCAATGGCACACATGTTATAAGCAGATATGACCTCCCACACACACCATGTCTGTGAAGACAATCCCAATGATAGTAGCAATAGTCTACTAATATACCTGCTATACATGCCTGACATCCCCTTGCACTACGACTTTGGGACAATAGGGGCTGGGGTAAGGGTACACTATATGTCCAGGACATATGGTGGAAATATATGTACATATACTTATCCAGATCACCATTTATATATATATATATGATTACACATGTGCAGTACTTCAAATTACCACTGTCATGGCAACCACCCACTATAAATCCCTACATCATGTGGGCGTGGTGCCTTTACATTTCCTGTGTGATGGACATCCTTCCTGTGTGTGGGCATCAGTGTTACAGACAACAGGTAGCAATACCTCTTACAGGAGAACCGGCACACTCAGGCCAGCTGCATATTTGTAAGAGGTTCCAGAACTACAGACAGAGTGTGAGTAGAGTTGTGTTATGTTTTGTATAGTACTGATGTTACAGGGTGTGTGTGTACATACTAGTTTACCTTGAAATGCAGTCTGTCTGCATAGCTCTCAACTGTGGGCCTATCCTCTTGCTGGACAGAGGTATGCCTATCATGTTTTGTCTGTCCACCACACAGGTCCTGTGTCAGATATTACACTGGCAGTGTGTGTGTTGAGTGCTATCAGTACATGGCTACATCCATTTCTGTTTCTAACCTCAATTCCCTGACTACAGGTATGTTGCAGACTGTCCTGCAACACCAGCAATTTGCTTAGTATAAAGCAACAGTTCTCCACATATGTGCCTGTGTTCCAGCCTCTGACTTCCACCTACATACCAAACTTTGCACATATGTCATGCTGTCGGGGGTTGTTCTGTAGTGGGTTGTGAGTATATCACACTGCCATTGCTGCCATCAGTCCACTGATGTTGTATCCCCCACACATACGGTGGGGCTGAGGCCATATATGTGTGGGCATCACCTACACAATACATGTGTACCCTTATGCACACCAAAGGCCAGTGTATGTAACAGTGGTATATGGCCCTGTATTATTGTGTCTAGGGGGGAGCACTATAAATGACCTAGGCTGTTACAAAATGTGGGGGCATCAGGGGTGAGCTGCCATAAGGTATCTGGATGTACAGTACTGTATACTTCACCTATATTTACATTACTTACATGAATTGGGGTAATACAAGCCTGCTGCCTCCTGCCATACAGATTGTTCTGTTTGTCGGTGTGCTCATGATGGTGTTAGTTATGCCTTGTTATGTAACAGTTACAACCCATTTGATCGCATAACGTCTTTACCACCTACTGAGTTTGTACAGAGTGTAGATAGAGGCTCAAGAAGTATACACCTGCATTACATGCTGTTGATTGTTTGGTATTCTGTGGCCCAGTCTGTCTTCACTATTATACTATTCAAAGGGCTTGGCCTGGACAGCAACAGCTGTGAACATTTACAGACTGCTGTATTAGTGTAACTGATTCACGGTTGCAGTACTCTGTTTATATGGTTGTCAGTGTCTGAATGGCTATATGACATGGCATATAGAACTGTAATAGTACACAAATAAAGGTATTCCATTTCTGCAAACCTGTGTGTGATGTCTTTCCTATGACCTCTCTATGGGTATATGTTGCAGGCAATGACTGACATATGTATGGGTGGCCCATACAGTGTCGAATTGTTCAGATGTTAACTGTAGGCATAGTGGCTGTTCCATATTGCGTGCACCTTCTACATATGTATCTTACTGTACATATATCTGCGTTTGTATGTGTAGTCACATGTATATCTATCTATATATATATATATATATATATATATATATATATATATATATATATATATATATATATATATGTATGTATATCTGTATCTGCTGCATATCTGTGTCTGTGTATCTGTATCTTGGGGATGCTGATGGCTTTCACATATTACATTTCCTATGGGAGGCAGACTGTACTGCATGATATGTTAATACCAGCTTGACATCATACAGATAGGATGGCTTACTGTTAACATCATGTGGCCATGCCGTGTCAGGTCGTGGTTATGGGATCTGCAACACTTGGTAGTGTACTGCAGGGTGGACATGTTTGGCTGTGGGGGGGGATGCCTATTCAAACTAGACGTATAGTGTGTGGGGCCTCACAACCCCATTAACGGTGCATGTGGACATATGTGTGTTTGTTAATCTGCCACTGCTATCTTCAGATGTATGGCCATATATACCTATATAGGTTCATAGGAAGGTACTAGGCTATCAGCCCTAGGGCCAATACAAGCCTAGCCAAAAAATGTACCCTGGCTTTCACCACCCAAGAAAATTATTTTCCTGTGCCCCTGTCGAGCAGAGCCACAGAAGTGATCCCTGGGGTGAATTTACCATTTCCCATACAATCATCAAGATTTTTCTTGAAGAGTGCTAATGAGGAGCTCTATTTGACTTAGATAGGTAGTCTGTTCCAGTGTATGGAAAGTCTCTGGGACAGGAATCTATCCCTCCAGCATGTTCTGTTTATGTGGTGACAAGGTTAAGGTCCCTAGAGCGTGTAGCTCAGAGGGATTGGTATTTCTTTAAGTGGAACATGTCCAACAGCTCTGGGTTTGACATAGCTTTGTATGTTAGGCAGAGATCGCCCCTGAGTAGGCGATATGCGATGGAGTAAAGCTGTGTTTTTTTGAGACGGTCTGCATAGGGCATCTGTTTGAGGCCAGTAATCCTCTTTGTGAGGTATTTCTGTGGTCTTTACAGTAGTTGTAGATGTCTTGTGAGGTACATACCAAAAGGGGCATTGTACTCTATAATGGGTCTAATGAGTGATGAGAAGAGGGGAACAATGACCTCTTTTTTCCTGGATGAGAATCCTTTTGTGATGAGATGAGCCACATAGAAGGATTTCCTGACCACTGTGGCAATGTGATTATCAAAGGAGAGACTACTGTCCACCTATGTCCCAAGGTCTCATCACATTTTTGGCATTACGTAGACTACCAGCCATGTGGTAGTTCATGGGTACAGATTTTCTACCAAAGGGGATGACCACACACTTTTTGGAATTGAGCTTGAGGCCATGGCTTTGACACCAGGTATCTGTCTCAGTGAGGCCCTTTTGTAGTTTGTCCACATTGTTACAAGTTTTGATTATGGCCCCTAGTTTGCAGTCATCTGCAAACTTTGTTAGCCAAAGACCTTCTTTGTTGGCCTGCATTTCAGAGAAGTAGATAACAAACAGGAGAGGACCCAGGATTGAACCCTGTGGTACTCCACTTGTCACTGGTCTGATGTCGGATTTGGAATCCACTACTTTCACAGTGTGGGTTCTGTCCGTGAGCCAGTTGGCAACCCATCTTGTGACTTAGGTATTTATACCTAGTTTAGTGAGCTTATCTATAATTCCAGAGTGGGGGATGGTGTTGAAAGCCTTGGCGAGATCTAGATAAGCTGTGTGAACCATTTTACCCTCATCTATGGCTTTGGTGACTGCTTAAAATAAGTCAATCAGGTTAAGGAGACATGATCTTCCTTTTACAAATCCAAACTGAGTTGGGTCCAGAGTTTGGAGATTACCAATGTCTTTGTTTATGAGTTCCATGATGATACGTTCCATGGCCTTGCAGACCAGGCTCGTCAGGCTAATGGGGCGGTAGTTCCCGGGGTCCATTGTGACTCCCCCTTTGTGGAGTGGGATAAATGTCATGGTGCGCCATTCAGTGGGTACAAAGCCTGAGGTGAGGCTATGATTGAACATGGTACTTAGGTAGGGTGCCAGTTCATTCTGTAGTTCATGTAGAACGCAGCCTGGGATATTGTCAGGTCCCATGGATGCTGTGCTCTTGGCTTTGGAGAGTGTGTTTTTTACCTGTGCAGCCATGATTATCAGAACTTTGCATTCTTCCGGTATAGAGAACACCTTTAGGGGGTGAGAGGGGGGTAAAGTTAGCAGTGAACCTATCTGCTAGGATGTTGGCAATATCAGTTGGTTCTGTATATTTAGTGCCATTATGCTGTAACTCAGAGCAGATCTGAGTGTTCCCATTTAGATTCTTGACATAGCTATAGAATGCATTGTGGTTGTCTTTAGAGTCAGTGGCATTTTTGTTTTCGTAACTAGCTTTGGAGGATTTTATGAGGAATCTCAGCTTCTTATTGAGGTTGACCAGGGAGTTCCTACAGTCATGGGAGTTTACTCTTTTTTGCAACAGTTTCTTTCTTCTGTTGTAGAGTTTGTTTATGGCAGAGGACCACCAGATTGGCTTCCTTTTTTTGGAGAATAACATCTTGGTTCTATTAGGGATAGCATGATCCATGCACTTGTGTAAGTGCTTATAAAGTGCATTTATGTAGGATTCAGCAGTCATACCTCTATTGTCCGTCTGCATGGGTGTCATGAAGTTTGCCACTTCTGTCTTAAGAAGTGTGAAGTTGACTTTTGAGAAGTTTTTTACAATGGTTTCCCTAATTGGGGCTGGGGGTGGGATGTGGATGTCTAGGCTGATTAGCTTGTGGTCGGATCTGACCAACGAGGAATTGACCTCTGTTGTGGAACACTGGTTTCCCATGTTGGTAATGACCAGGTCTAAGATATTGCTGCCCCTGGTGGGGGTGTGAATAAGTTGATCCAAGGTGTTGGAATTTATGAATTCTAGAAAATGTGGAGCAAAAGAGTTGGTACATGAGTAGTTTTCCCAGTTAATGGTGGGGTCATTGAAATCGTCCACTAATAGGGTGTTGGGTTGTACCCTAATACTTTCCAGTGTATCAAGAAATGAGGAGTGTGAATCCTGGGGCATGGTGGGGGGTCTGTAGCAAGCTACAATTTGGATTGCGGTCTTGCCCAGAGTTAGTTGCACTTGGATAATCTCGGATGCATTATGCTGTGCAACTAGCCTGGAGGTGTGGATATCCTTAATGAATATGGACACGCCTCCACCTTTAGTGCTTCTTTCTGGGTTAGGTGGCCGAACGGTGTGGTATGAATTGAAGCCTGGTAATGCAGGGGTGCTCTCTAGAGCTTTGAACCAGGTCTCTGTCATTGCAGAGATGTCAATGTTCTCCATTTTAAGGAGTGCCTCGAGTGAGTGCATTTTGAGGTTTAGACTTCTAGCATTGAGTAGCATTACCCTCAGATTTTGCTTGCTTGTACCTGTTACGGTGGTAAATTTGTCATTTGAACCTTGCCTAAAATAGGAACTATAGGGGTGGCAAGAGCCTTAGCCAGTATCTGGAATCCTAAGGGCGACAGGTGCAGGCCATCTCTGGCAAAGCATTGTGGACTGTCGATCATGTTTTCCCAGGTAGACAAATACTGGATCCCCTTAGAATGACACCAGAAGCTTAGCCAATTGTTGAAGTCAATCATTTTGTCCTTGTACTGTGGTATCATTCTGGGTGATGGTAGGATGCTACTCAGGGTTAGAGTCATACCTGCCTGGGATACAAGATCGGAGAGCTCCTCCATGTCTCTTTTCATGTAGTCCAGGGAGGTACATCTCAGGTCATTCACACCAACATGGACAATGACAGTGTCATATTTGTACTTATTGTGGAGTGACCTGAGTGCATGCATTATGTGGCGGATCCTGGCACTGACAGGCAGCTGACAGTAACTTTCTCTTTGTTTAGTCTAGTGAGTGGAACATCAGTGTGCCTGACTATAAAGTCACCTATGACTAGAGTGTTGGGTATGTTGTTATGCCTTATGGACTGTGGTTGAGTGGCACACTGAGTTTGTGGGCTATGTGTCATTTGGGTTGTGTTGGGGGTGGAGTTTACTTGCGTTTATGCTTTGGATGTCCCTGATGCTTGGGCAGGTTTTTATTGAGAGCCTCCGTGAATGTAGGTGTGTGTTTTGTATTTCCATGTGTGTGTTCTGGTGCTGTAGGTTTTGAGGGACTATGTGATGAATGTGGTGTGGTGCAAATGTTTGCCTTCTCCTCTTGACTGTCTAGTCCAGTCTTGGGTGAAGAGAGCTTTGATTCCAGTTTGGCTATATAAGAGTATCTCTCACAGGTTCTAGTGTTGGGTGGTAGGAGGAGAGGGTTGTCTGTGTACATGAGGCAATTGCTGCATTGCCCCAAGATGGCCAGATTCGTCAGGTAGACCGGAGAAATCACTGGGAGCTGACCCTTAGACATGTCTGGATAAGTGCTTATTTATTAAGTACTAAAAACTGCTTTCCACTAGACAAGTGAGGAACGTTGAGTGCTGTAGTAATTTGCAGCTTATGTAGTGCTTACAATGAGTTCTGAACAAGTGCTGAGTTTAAAGAAAACGATTTGAGTACTGAAACTAGAAAACTGGCTAGTTATAAGAAAAAAAAAACTAAGCTAGAAGGCTTCCCTCCAACACAGAAGGGCTTGGAGGCTCAGAAGTCTACAAACAGTATATACCACTTAACAGGAAAGGCAGGAAACGAGCTTAAAATTATTTTTTTTTCTGTTTCCCAGATGCTCTCTTTGTAAACAGCAGGAGTGCCTGAAATCAGAATATGATCTCACTGCACTCAGTTGAGTGAGCAAATGAGATGGGCCCAGAAGGAGTATCCAAACACAAATTTACAAGAGGGGCGGGCGGTTTCAAGGCCACTAAGATTAACACCAAAACAAAAAGAGGGTGGGTGGGACTAACTGAAGAGCAGAGTCAAAACTTCCAGTTCAGTTAATATTCCTGCAACACAGTTAAATCAATTTAAATACTGTATTATTCGAGAAAAAGTGCAGATAAAGGTACTTAAATTCTCTTATACATTCAATTGAATACAGTTAGATCTTAGCCGGCCAAAGCTGAGGTTTTTAAGCAGAAAATATTTCAAACTGTACCACTTAAATAGACAAGGACAGGAAATCAAAGAATGTGGCTACGCCCACACCTGCAATTACTAACAAATAAAAAAATTCAAGCAAGCACTGACTGAAGATCAGAGTCAAAACTTACAGTTCAGTTAATATTCCTGCAACACAGTTAAATCAATTTAAATACTGTATTATTTGAAAAAAGTGCAGATAAAGGTACTTAAATTCTCTTATACGTCCAGTTGAATACAGCTAGATCTTAGCCAGCCAAAGCTGAGGTTTTTAAGCAGAAAATATTTCAAACTGTACAACTTAAATAGGCAAGGACAGGAAATCAAAGAATGTGGCTACCCCCACACCTGCAATTACTAACAAATAATAAAATTCAAGCAAGCACTGACTGAAGAGCAGAGTCAAAACTTCCAGTTCAGTTAATATTCCTGCAGGTTGGGAGGGTAGCTTAATGGCTAAGGTGTTTGCCTTACAAGCACAAGGTGCAGGGTTTGAGTCTCACAAGGGATAATTGGCTAGGCTTAAAATGACTTGCAAGTGCAGTCAGCTTAGTACTAAAACTACAATTTTTGCACTCTTATAACTTGATATTACTTGTGAACCTCTGCTATCTCTGAAAAAACAAAAACAAAAAAAATCTTGCTTTTGTCCCACTTTTCTGAGATTTAGAAAAAGTTCAGTTACAGGCTTGCTGTTCTTGAACTGTTTGTAAGTTTCTGTGAGGCCATTTTTGCTTGGGCTAAAGGAAGGTCTCTCTGTTGATCAGTGGCAGTGAAAAACATTGAGCAGCTTCCCTGCCACCCGTGGGAGTGGTTACTGACTTGAAACTGTAGTTTTATTGGCCGTATTGGGTCAATTCCTGGCTCTTTCCAGCCCCTGCTATCAAGCATGCTTTAGCGGGCTTTAGCGCGGAGTTGCCACTAGAGCAGCATCGGGCAGCGCCGGTTTAACAAGGTTAAACTTTTTCTGGCTCCATAAAGTCTGTTCTTCATTTTTTCCCTTAGAACTGCTCTACTAGTAATCTAAACAGTATATCCCTTAACTAAAAAGCGCAGCACTTGTTTCTAAAAAGCTGCTTTTTTTTTTTTTCTCCAAAAAAAAAAAAAAAAAAAAAGCTCAGCACTTGTCTTAAAAGCATCTTCTTTTCAGGCTTAGTACTTCTGTTTTATACAAAGTCCCTTACTAGCGAAACCCCACCCCCCTCCCAGGAGTACCCACTTCCTTACTAAGTCCTCTCTTATTCAGTTACACTCCTAACTTCTTAATTTCTCTAGCATGTTGAAGGGCCAGATGCTGGCATCCTCTCCTGTCCAGTTGGTGAATCTGGGAATATTGAGGCAATGTTACAATTGCCTCATGTACAGAGACAACCCTCTCCTCCTCCCACATAACACAAATACTTGCGAGAGATGCAGCTATTTAGCCAAACTGGAGGCTGAGCTCTCTCAACTCAGGACTGGCAAGACCAGACAGGAGGAGAAGGCAACTACACACACCACAAAACCAGTCTCACATAAAGCTATCACAACAATGAATCAAACACATAAACACACAAAGACATACTCGGAGGCTCTGAGCAAAACTTTACCTAAACAGCAGAGGCCTCCAAAGCAGACACCCAAGCAACTGCCACCTCATGACACACCACAGGCAACACATAAACCACAAAATCAGTGTGCAAAACAGTCACAGCCCTTAAGGCCAAATACAACACCAAACATACTTGTCATAGGTGACTCCATAGTCAGACACACTGACGTCCCACTCACCAGGCTGAACAAGGAGAGGGTCACAGTAAGCTGCCTATCGGGCGCTAGAATCCGCCACATAACACAAGCACTCGGGTCACTCCACAGCAAGTACAAATATGACACAGTCATTGTCCATGCTGGTGTGAACGACCTGAGACGTACCTCCCTGGACTACATGAAAAGAGACATAGAGGAGCTCTCTGATTATGTAGCCCAGGCAGGTATGACCATGACCCTGAGCAGCATCCTTCCTTCACCAAGAATGATGCCACAACATAGAGACAAGATGATCAGCTTTAACAATTGGCTTAATTTCTGGTGTCATTCAAAGGGGATCCAGTGTCTGTCTGCCTGGGATGACATGCTTGACAAGCCACGCTGCTTCGCAAGGGACGGCTTGCACCTGTCACCCCTGGGATTCCTGATATTGGCTAAGGCTCTTGCCACCCCCATAGTGCCTTTTTTAGGCAAGGCTCAAATTCTAAACCTACCACCCTAGAAAACAAAAATGGGAAGAAACTAAGGTTAATGCTGCTCAATGCCAGAAGCCTAAATCTCAAAATGCACGTACTCGAGGCCCTTCTCAGTATGGAGAACATCGATGTCTGTGCTGTGACTGAAACCTGGTTCAAGGCTCCTGAGAGCACCCCGGCACTATCAAGTTTTACCTCGTATCATGCGTTCCGGCCCCAAAACCCGGACCACACCACAAAAGGAGGGGGGTGTATCCATATTCATCAAGGATACCCACACCTCCAGGTTGGTGGCAACGCACGAAGCATCGGAAACCATCCAGGTACAATTAACCATAGGCAAAACTGCTCTACAATTTGTAGTATGCTACAGGCCACCCTCTCAAACTCAGGAACCCCACACAGCCTTACTGAAGACACCGGAGGGTATAAATGTATCTCCAAACACCATTATATTGGGTGACTTCAACTACCCGAATATAGACTGGGAACATTACTCAAGCCTAAACCTTCTAGCCCAAAGGTTCCTGGAGTTCATAAATTCAAATGCCATGGAACAACTAGTCACCGTTCCCACAAGAGGAGAAAATATACTAGATCTCATCATCACAAACATGGGGACAAAATGCTCGACACCGGAAGTATATCCCTCATTGGTGATATCAGATCATAAACTAATCTCACTGGATATCCACATCCCGCCCCCACCCTAAACAAAAAAGACCACAGTGAAGAACTTCTCTAAAGCAAACTTCACACTACTCAAGACTGGTGTGGTATCCTTCAAGGCCCCCGAGCCAGTGGAAACCACAACCCAAGCTGCGGAAGACCTTACAAATGCCTTCTACGAACACCTCCAGGACTGCATGGATCAGGCAATCCCTAATAAAACCAAGACTCTTTCCACCAAGGGCAAACGTCCAGTCTGGTGGACCCCAGCCATAAACAAACTTTACAATAAGAGGAGAAAGCTGTTACATGATAGAGCAAAATCCATAAAAGAGAAGACACCTTTGATCATTATTAGTAAAAAAATACGAGCACTCATAAAATCATCCAAGACCAACTTTGAGAGAAAAATTGCCATAGATTCAAAAGACAATGATAAGGCCTTCTTCAGCTATGTTAGAAACCTGGGTAGAAACTCCCAGATATGCTCAGAATTAGTCCAAAATGATACAAAAATCACTGAACCCACAGACATTGCCAACATACTGGCAGACAGGTTCAGTGCAAACTTCACCCCCCTCTCCCCCCCAAAAGGAGAGATAACTATCCCAGCGGAGTGCAGCCTCCCAGACATCTCCAATGCGCAGGTGAAAGCTGCTCTCTCTAAAGCTAAAAACACAGCATCAATGGGAATGGATGGTGTCCCCGGCTGTGTGCTACACGAACTCAATGAGGAACTAATCCCGCACATAAGGCAGCTGTTTAATCTTAGCCTTACCACAGGATACGTGCCCAAGGAGTGGCGTATGGCAACTGTGGTCCCACTCCACAAAGGCGGTGCCTCTACGGACCCTGGTAATTACCGCCCCATAAGCTTAACAAGCCTGGTCTGCAAAGCTATGGAGAGGATCATAATGGAACTCATAAACAAAGACATAGGGGACTTGCAGACATTGGACCCGACCCAGTTTGGCTTTGTCAAGGGCAGATCATGCCTTTTGAACTTGGTCGACTTCTTCGAAACAGTCACCAAGGGCATTGATGAGGGAAAGGCAGTCCATACAGCCTACCTTGACCTTGCAAAAGCTTTCGACACAATACCCCACTCGGGTATTATAGAGAAACTTACCAGCTTAAATGTAAACCCATATGTCACAAGATGGGTTGCAAACTGGCTAAAGGACAGAACCCACAGGGTTAGAGTAGCTGGCGCCATATCAGACTCCAAGCCGGTCACAAGTGGTGTCCCACAGGGCTCAGTCCTTGGCCCCCTGTTGTTCGGCATCTACTTCTTAGAAGTACAGGCAAACATAGGAGGACTATGGCTGACAAAGTTTGCAGATGACTGCAAACTGGGAGCCATAGTAGAAAGTACATCGGACACAGATATCCTTCAGAGGGGTCTCACGGAAACTGATAGCTGGTGCCAGAGCCATGGCCTGAAGTTAAATGCCAAAAAATGTATAGTCATACCCTTCAGGAAAAACAAGGTAACCCCAAGCTACCATATAGGTGGCAATCCACTAAGCACAGAAGAGGTTATCAGGGACCTGGGAACCCAGGTTGACAGTGGCCTTTCTTTTGACACTCACATTGCTAAAGTGGTTAGAAAAACCTTCTACATTGCCCACCTGATCATGAAGGGATTCACATCCAGATCAAGTGAGGTCATTGTTCCCTGTACTCTTCACTTATCAGACCAATGATCGAGTACAATGCCCCATTTGGGATGTATCTCACCCGACACCTGCAGCAATTGGAGAGACCCCAAAAGATCCTCACCAAAAGGATAAAGGGACTCCAAAATCTGTCATATGCTGCCAGACTGAAGAAACTCCAGCTCTATTCAGTCGCATACCATCTGCTCAGAGGTGACCTGTGCCTGACATACAAGGCCATGTCCAACCCGGAATTAATGGACATGCTCCACCTCAAAAAATCCAAATCTACCAGATCCACTAGAGCAAGTGACTTAAACCTTAGCACGGATATAAATAGGACATGCTGGAGGGATAGATTTGTCACCCAGACACTCCCTATGTTGTGGAATAAAATCCCGGTCCATGTGAGTCAGAGCACCTCGCTGGCTCTGTTCAAGAGAAATCTTGACTGGTGGATGGGAGATCGTAGGTTTACCCCAGGAATCATCTCTGTGTCACTGCTGGACAGAGGCACAACAAACTAATGGGCACAGTATTTTTTAACATAAGGGGTGGGGTAAGCCACAAAACTCTGGGCTAGGCTTATAAATGCCTTAGGGGAGATAGCCTAGTATAAACCTATGAACCTATGAACCTAAAACAGATAAATCAATTTAATTACTGTATTATTTGAAAAAAAGTGCAGATAAAGGTACTTAACTTCTCTTATATGTCCAGTTGAATACAGCTAGATCTTAGCCATCCAATGCTGAGGTTTTTAAGCAGAAAATATTTCAAACTGTGCCACTTAAATAGGCAAGGACAGGAAATCAAAGAATGCGGTTACCCCACACCTGCAATTACTAACACATAATAAAATTCAAGCAAGCACTGTCTGAAGAGCAGAGTCAAAACTTCCAGTTCAGTTAATATTCCTGCAACACAGTTAAATCAATTTAAATACTGTATTATTTGAAAAAAAAGTGCAGATAAAGGTACGTAAATTCTCTTACACGTCCAGCTGAATACAACTAGATCTTAGCCGGCCAAAGCTGAGGTTTTTAAGCAGAAAATATTTCAAACTGTACAACTTAAACAGGCAAGGGCAGGAAATCAAATATTGTGGCTATCCCCATACCTGTAATTACTAACAAATAATAAAATTCAAGCAAGCACTGACTGAAGAGCAGAGCCAAAACTTCCAGTTCAGTTAATATTCCTGCAACACAGTTAAATCAATTTAAATACTGTATTATTTGAAAAAAGTGCAGATAAAGGTACTTAAATTCTCTTATACGTCCAGTTGAATACAGCTAGATCTTAGCTGGCCAAAGCTGAGGTTTTCAAGCAGAAACTATTTCAAATTGTACGACTTAAATAGGCAAGGACAGAAAATCAAAGAATGTGGCTATCCCACACCTGAAATTCTTAACAAATAATAAAATTCAAGCAAGCACTGACTGAAGAGCAGAGTCAAAACTTCCAGTTCAGTTAATATTCCTGCAACACAGTTAAATCAATTTAAATACTGTATTATTTGAAAAAAGTGCAGACAAAGGTACTTAAATTCTCTTATACGTCCAGTTGAATACAGCTAGATCTTAGCCGGCCAAAGCTGAGGATTTTAAGCTGAAAATATTTCAAACTGTACCACTTAAATAGGCAAGGACAGGAAATAAATATTGTGGCTATCCCCACACCTGCAATTACTAACAAATAATAAAATTCAAGCAAGCACTGACTGAAGAGCAGAGTCAAAACTTCCAGTTCAGTTAATATTCCTGCAACACAGTTAAATCAATTTAAATACTGTATTATTTGAAAAAAGTGCAGATAAAGGTACTTAAATTGTCTTATACATCCAGTTGAATACAGGTAGATCTTAGCCGGCCAAAGCTGATGTTTTTAAGCCATATCTGCTAAGATATATATTACTATGTCCGTATATTCCTACATAGATATATATCTACATTCACATATGTAGAGTGCTGTGTACATGTAGACATATAGGTGTAGACACATACATGTGTTGATGTAGGCATTTGCATGTATATATGTGCATCTATATTGATGTATATAGTTGTAGACACACACATATATATATATATATATATATATATATATATATATATCTACATATAGAGATATGTTGTGTCTGTTTAGATATTAATATATCTACACTCATACATACATCTAGATGTTGGTATACATTCTCTGTACTGTTGCATGACTGGACTGTATGATATGTTTCTGAAAACATCAAATTTCTTTGTATCTGTCATGTCTTAGTGGTAAATCACTTTGTCTATGGTGTGTAGAGCCCTTATTTACAGCCTTGCAAGAGCTGTTTATTTTATTGCTGGGCAGAACACCGGCGGTTGGATATTGAGTGATTAAAGCACGTTAAAGCAGTTGTAAGTGAGTTTGCATGGAGCTAAGCACTGTTAACCTCTGGTTACAGTTTCTAACACTCAGTTAGTGTCTACTTTGCTTAATCTGTGTAGGTAATGCTTATCTCCTGCACAAACACACTTACTATTGCTTATCTATGCTTACTGCTGCTTATTTGTGTTTAGACTTGCTTAATAGTGCCTTATTCATTATGACACTGACACTTCACATGTGCATTTAATGCAGTATTCCTGTTCAAATATAAATGTTATTTAGTAGGCTATACAGAAAAATGATGCTGATATACAGATTTCACATGGAAAATAGAATGTGCTGCAGTGGGACTCGTAATGGGAATGCTTGCCCGTTAGGCGAATGCTCTGCCCACTATACTACTGCTGTTCTGCTTCATTTGCATATTTCTATCATAATGTCATACCCGTGTTCCCTTTCCCTGGACCCTGAGCTCCACATATACAGCATCCATCCATTCTCCAGTTGCTAGCCCTGCCATACAACACCTCCACACATTTCCCTCTCTGCACATCTCGGTACTCCTCCAGTATACTGTCTCTACCCAAGCGTCTGCAGGCTCTTCATCTGTTTAGTCCACATACGTACAAGCCTTCCTTTGATCCTCCTCCAATACTGGTGGAGACATCGATGTGACCCACAACTGTTGGTTCATCCCACTAGGGACGGACCTGTTGTTGTGTCAAGAGTAGACCTAGCTGGTCTACACTGTTTCTCCCACTGGTAGCATCTTGCCAGTGTTTTGAGAAGCAGCAGTTTCCTCACACACCTGACCAGCCTCATCTCCCAGGTCCGTAGAACCAACACCCCAGGTGTGACATTCTGTGCATGAAGCACACCCACATGCCCCCGCAGTGTGCACCATTTTTCATTATTCTCTTTGGTATTATGCAAGACTTCTGTTCTCACAGTATGATTGGGCAGGCACTGTTCTTTGATGCACATAGACTGCTCGTAAGTCTGTGGTTGGGCAATGTACACATTTGCTGGTATTAATCTACACACTTACATACATTTCCTATACTCAGAAAAAGCTGAATGGAGTAAATAACCAAGAGCACTGCACCAAAAATAAAAATCCAACAGTTTTATTCCACCACGATAAAAGTTTAGTGCTTTCATCAAAAGTACATAAAACTGACTTCTTCAGAACTACATGACACACACAATGCTGATTTAAATAGTCTGCCCTACTCAACAATTAGTCAAACAAGAAAGATGTCATTTCCTGCCAAAAAAGTATGTCATTTCCTGTTGAAAAATATATCATTCCAAGCTAAAAAATTACCATCCCACTAAAATAATACAACTGAATTACTGATCCTTTGATACCCCAAAAATAGAGCTTATGTTAAAAACATTACATAAAAAACAGCTTTTTGTTTTAACATAGAACTAATAGAAATGTTATCAATGAGCCCAGGTGGCACGCATGCATTTAACCTTATTTGCCACGTGGTGGAATAAAACTGCTGAATTTTTATTTTTGGTGCAGTACTCTTGGTTATTTACTCCATTCAGCTTTTTCTGGGTTTGGATATTTTCATTTTTCTACATTTCCTATACTGTTGGATGACTGTACTGGATGATATGTTTGTGATCACAGCAGCTGAATGTGTATCTGCCATGGCTTAGTGGAACTCACATAGACTATAGTGTGCAGGGTCAGGAGGTTGCAACCTGGCAGTGCAGATTATTTTGTTAATGGCCACGATGACGGCTGTTGGCTACAGAGTGACTAAGGCACTGTAGAGCAATTGTAGGCAGGTATGTGCTGGTTTGAGCGAGGATCAGCATTGCTGACCTCCGGTTATGGCATCTTGCACTGAGCTAGCATCTACATTGCTTAAACAGTGTGGTAATTGCTTACTGCCGCCCAAACAGGCTTATACCAGCTTGCTCCCGCATAACGCAAAATGTTCAACACCGGAAGTATATCCATCATTGGTGAGATCAGATCATAAACTAATCTCACTGGAAGTCCATATCCCGCCCTCACCCAAGATAAATAAGATCACAGTGAAGAACTTCTCAAAAGCCGACTTCACACTTCTTAAGACTGGTGTGGTATCCTTCAAAGCCCCCGAGCCAATGGAAACCACTACCCAAGCCGCTGAATCACTTGCAAATGCCTTCTACCAGCACCTCCAGGACTGCATGGATCAGGCAATCCCAAATAAAACAAAGACCCTTACCACCAAAGGCAAGCGCCCAGTCTGGTGGACCCCAGCCATAAACAAGCTCTACAATAAAAGGAGAAAGCTACTACAAGATAGAGCAAAATCCTTAAAAGCAAGGACACCCTTGATCATTATAAGTAAAAAACTATGATCACTCATAAAATTATCCAAAGCAAATTTTGAGAGAAAAGTCGCCAAAGGCACAAAAGACAATCATAAGGCCTTTTTTAGCTATGTTAGAAACCTGGGTGGAAACTCCCAGATATGCTCAGAATTAGTTCAAAATGATGCAAAAATCACTGAACCAACTGACATTGCCAACATACTGGCTGACAGGTTCAGTGCAAATCCCCCCCCCTCCCACCCAAAAGGAGAGATATCTATCCCAGCGAAATGTAGCCTCCCAAACATCTCATATGTACAGGTGAAAACTGCTCTCTCCAAGGCAAAAAACACAGCATCTATGGGACCAGATGGTGTCCCAGGCTGTCTGCTCCACGAACTCAATGAGGAATTAAACCCGCATTTAAGGCAGCTGTTTAATCTTAGCCTCACCTCAGGATACGTACCCAAGGAGTGGCGTACGGCAACTGTGGTTCCACTTCACAAAGGCGGTGCTTCCACGGACCCTGGAAATTACCGCCCCATTAGCTTAACAAGCCTGGTCTGCAAAGCTATGGAGAGGATCATAATGGAACTCATAAATAAAGACATAGGGGACTTACAGACATTGGATCAAACCCAGTTTGGCTTTGTTAAAGGCAGATCATGCCTTTTAAACTTGGTTGACTTTTTCAAAACAGTCTCAAAGGCCATTGATGAGGGCAAGGCAGTCCACACAGCCTACCTGGACCTTACAAAAGCTTTCAACACAATACTCCACTCGGGTATCATTGAAAAACTCACCAGCTTAAATGTAAACCCATACGTCACAAGATGGGTTGCAAACTGGCTAAGTGACAGAACCCACAGGGTCACAGTTGCTGGTGCCATGTCAGACTCCAAGCCGGTCACAAGTGGTGTCCCACAGGGCTCAGTCCTGGGCCCCCTGTTGTTTGGCATCTACTTTTCAGAAGTACAGGCAAACACAGGAGGATTATGGCTGACAAAGTTTACAGATGATTGCAAACTGGGTGCCATAGTTGAAAACACATCAGACACAGATATCCTTCAGAAGGGTCTCATAGAAATGGATAACTGGTGCCAGAGCCATGGCCTAAAGTTAAATGCCAAAAAATGCATAGTCATACCCTTCGGAAAAAACAAGGTTACCCCTAGCTACCATATAGGTGGCAATTCACTAAGCACAGAAGAGGTTATCAGGGATCTGGGGACCCAAGTTGACAGTAAACCTCTCCTTTGACACTCACGTTGCCAAAGTAGTTAGGAAGACCTTCTACATTGCCCACCTGATCATGAAGGGATTCACATCCAGATCAAGGGAGGTCATTGTTCCCCTGTACTCATCACTCATCAGACCAATGATTGAGTACAATGCCCCATTCGGAATGTATCTTACCAGAAACCTGCAGCAATTGGAAAGACCCCAAAAATTCCTCACCAAAAGGATAATGGGTCTCAAAAATATGTCTTATGCTGCCCGACTGAAGGAACTCCAGCTCTATTCAGTCGCATACCGTCTGCTCAGAGGTGACTTGTGCCTGAAATACAAGGCCATGTCCAACCCGGAATTAATGGACATGCTCCACCTCAAAAAATCTAAATCCACCAGAACTACAAGATCAAGAGACCTAAACCTTAACACGGTTATAAATAGGACGTGCTGGAGGGACAGATTCATCACCCAGAGACTCCCTATGCTGTCGAACAAAATCCCGGTACATGTGAGGCAGAGCACCTCGCTGGCTTTTTTCAAGAGAAATCTTGACCAATGGATGGGAGATCGCAGGTTTACCCCGGGAATCACCTCTGTGTCACTGCTGGGCAGAGGCGCCTGGCTAGGGCATTTGACACAACTCACATTGAGGTATTACAGAGAAACTATCTCAAGTGGCGATAAACACCTGTATTATCAAGTGGGTAGACCACTTGATCACATACACGAGAGATAAATATGTTGAACTGTGTGAAATGACCTATATGTAGATGCCAATGAGCAGCTCCATACCACAGGACTCTGTGTTTGTCCCTTTCCTGTTCTGGGACACTCCTCCCAGTCTAGTGTCATTACCTCATTCTACCTAATCCAGGGAAAACATTTGAGAAGGTCAACCCAGTTAGCTTCTGCTCCTCCTTTCCCCTTTCAACTTAAAAAGAAAAAAAAATTCTAAGCTTGTTTCCTGCCTTTCCTGTAAGACGTCTAGTCCAGATACAGATTTTCTGTATCCAGGACTATTTGTAAGCTACTGAGCCCCAAGCCTTTCTGTGATGGATGGAAGCCTTCTAGCTTAGTTTTGTTTCTTAGAACTAGCCAGTTTTCTAGTTTCAGCACTCAAATCTGTTTCTTTGAGCTCAGCACTTATTCAGACCTCATTGTAAGCACTAAATAAGCTACAAATTACTACAGCACTCAACTTCCCTCACTTGTCTAGAGGAAAAAGTATTAAGCACTTAATAAATAAGCACCTATCCAGGCATGTCTGAGGGTCAGCTCCCGGTGTTTTCTCCTGTCTACCTGATGAATCTGGGCATTTTGGGGCAATGCACCATTTGCCTCATGCACACAGACAACCCTCTCGTCCTACCACCCAACACTACAACCTGTGAAAGACGCACTAATATAGCCAAACTGGAAGCAAAGCTCTCTTCACCCAAGACTGGACTAGACAGTCAAGAGGAGAAGGTAAGCACTTGCGCCACACCACACTCATCACATAGTCCCTCAAAGCCTGCACCACCAAAACACACACATAGAAACACAAAACACACACCTACATTCGTGGAGGCTCTCAAAAAAAATCTACCCAAGCAACAGGGACCTACAAAGCAGAAACACAAGCAACCTCCACCCCCCCAACACAACCCAAATGATTCATAGCCCACAAACTCAGTGTGCCATTCAACCACAGCCCATAAGGCATAACAACGTACCCAAAACTCTAGTCATAGGTGACTATAGTCAGGCACACTAATGTTCCATTCACCATGCTAAACAAGGAGAAAGTTACTGTCAGCTGCCTGTCAGGTGCCAGGATCCGCAACATAATGCCTGCACTCAAGTCACTCCACAACAAGTACAAATATGAATCTGCATTGTCCGTGTTGGTGTGAATGACCTGGGATGTATCTCCCTGGACTACATGAAAAGAGGCATGGAGGAGCTGTCCAATCTTGTAGCCCAGGCAGGTATGCCCCTAGCCCTGAGTAGCATCCTGCCATCACCCAGAATGATACCACAATACAAGGACAAAATGATTGACTTCAACAATTGGCTAAGCTTCTGGTGTCATTCTAAGGGGATCCAGTATCTGTCTGCCTGGGATGACATGATCGACAAACCACGATGCTTTGCCAGAGATGGTCTGCACCTGTCGCTCTTGGGATTCCAGATACTGTCTAAGGCTCTTGCCATCCCTATAGTGCCTTTTTTACGCAAGATTCAAATGACAAATTCACCACAATAACAGGTACAAGCAAGCAAAATCTGAGGGTAATGCTACTTAATGCTAGAAGTCTAAACCTCAAAATGCACTCACTCGAGGCACTCCTTAAAATGAAGAACATCGACATCTGTGAAGTGACAGAGACGTGGTTCAAGGCTCCAGAGAGCACCACTGCATTACCAGGCTATAATTCAAACCACACCTTTCGGCCACCTAACCTGGACCAAAGCACTAAAGGTGGAGGCATGTCCATATTCATTAAGGATATCCACACCTCCAGGCTAGTTGCTCAGCATAATGCATCCAAGTTTATCCAAGTGCAACTAACTCTGGGCAAGACCACAATCCAAACTGTAGCTTGCTACAGATCCCCCACCATGCCCCAGGATTCCCACTCCTCATTTCTTGATACACTGGAAAATATTAGGGTACAACCCAACACCTTAATAATGGGCAATTTCAACTACCCCATCATTAGCTCGGAAAACCACTCATGTACCAACTCTTCTGCTCAATGTTTTCTGGAATTCATAAATTCCAATGCCTTGGATCAAATTATCCACACCCCCATCAGGGGCAGCAATATCCTAGACCTGGTCATTACCAACATGGACAATCGGTGTTGCACACCAGAGGTCAATTCCTTGTTGGTCAGATTCGACCACAAGCAAATCACCCTAGGCATCCACATCCCACCCCCACCCCCCACTAAGGAAACCACCGTAAAAATTTTCCAAAGCCAATTTCACGCTCCTTAAGTCAGAAGTGGCAAACTTCATGACACCCATGCTGAGGGACAATAGAGGATGACAGTGGAATCCTATACAATTGCACTTTATAAGCACTTACATGAGTGCATGGATCCCTGACAGAACCAAGATGCCATCCTCCAAAAAATGGAAGCTAATCTGGTGGTCCCCTGCCATAAACAAACTCTACAACAGAATAAAGAAACTGTTGCAAAAAAGAGTAAAATCCCATGATTGGAGGAACTCTGTGGTCAGCCTCAGTAAGAAGCTGAGATCCCTCAAAATCCTCCAAAACTAGTTACAAAAACAAAATCGCCACTGATTCTAAAGACAACCACAAAGCATTCTATAGCTATGTCAGGAATCTCAGTGACGACACTCAGATCTGCTCTGAGTTACAACAAAATGGCACTAAATATACAGAACCAACTGATATTGCCAACATCCTGGCAGATAGGTTCAGTGCTAACCTTACCCCTCTCTCATCCCCTAAAGGGCCCATCTCTATACGGGAAGAATGCAAAGTTCCTGTAATCACGGCTGCACAGGTAAAAAAACACACTCTCCAAAGTGAAGAACACAGCATCCATGGGACCTGACAACATCCCAGGCTGCGTTCTACATGAACTACAGAACAAACTGGCACCCCACCTAAGTACCATGTTCAATCATAGCCTCACCTCTGGCTTTGTGTCCACTGAATGGCACACAGCAACGATTATCCCACTCCACAAAGGGGGAGCCACAATGGACCCCGGGAACAACTGCCCGATTAGCCTGACGAGCCTGGTTTCAAGGCTATGGAACGTATCATCATGGAACTTAAAAGCAATGACATTGGTAATCTTCAAACTCTTGACCCTACCCAGTTCAGGTTTGTAAAAGGCAGATCATGTCTCCTAAACCTGATAGACTTCTTTAAAGTGGTCACCAAAGAAGTAGATGAGGGTAAGATGGTTCACACAGCCTATCAAAATCTCGCCAAGGCTTTCAACACCATTCCCCACTCTGGAATTATAGATTAACTCACTAAACTATGTATAAATCCCTATGTCACAAGATGGGTTGCCAACTGACTCACTGACAGAAGCCACACTGTAAAAGTAGCAGACTCTAAATCCAACTTCAGACCAGTGACAAGTGGAGTACCACAGGGTTCAGTCCTAGGTCCTCTCCTGTTTGGTATCTACTTCTCTGACGTACAGGCTAACACAGAAGGTCTTTGGCTAACAAAGATCACAGTTGACTGCAGACTAGGAGCCATAATCAAAACTCCTAACAATGTGGACATCCTACAAAAGGGCCTCACTGAGACAGATGCCTGGTGTCAAAGCCATGGCCTCAAGCTCATTGCCAAAAAGTGCACTGTCATCCCCTTTGGTAAAAACTCTGTACCCATGAACTACCACATAGGTGGTAGTCTACTTAACACTGAAAGCATGATAAGAGACCTTGGGATACAGGTGGACAGTAGTCTCTCTGATAATCACATCACCACAGTAGTCAGGAAATCCTTCTACATGGCACACCTCATCACAAAAGGTTTCTCATCTAGGAAAAAAGAGGTCATTGTTCCCCTCTACTCATCACTCATTAGACCCATTATAGAGTACAATGCTCCTTTTGGTATGTACCTCACATGACATCTACAACTGGAAAGGCCACAGAAATACCTCACAAAGAGGATTACCAGACTCAAACAGATGCCCTACACAGACAGTCTCAAAAAACTCCACTTTACTCTGTCGCATATCACCTACTCAGGGGCGATCTCTGCCTAACATACAAAGCTATGTCAAACCCAGAGCTGTTGAACATGTTCCACTTAAAAAAATCCCAATCCCTCCAAGCTACACACTCTAGGGACCTAAACCTTGTCACCACAATAAACAGAACATGCTGGAGGGATAGATTCCTGTCCCAGAAACTTCCCATACTCTGGAACAAACTACCTATCTATATCAAACAAAGCTCCTCATTTGCACTTTTCAAGAAAAATCTTGATGATTGGCTGGGAGATAGGAAATTCACCCTGGGAATCACTTCTGTGGCTCTGCTTGACAGGGGCACAGGAAAATAATTTTCTTGGGTGGCAAAAGCCAGGGTATTATTTGGCTAGGCTTATATAGGCCCTAGGGCCAATAGCCTAGTACCTACCCATGAACCTATGAACCTATATTGTAAGTTCCAGATGTCAAGACTGAATTGCGTATCACTTTTGAAACCAGCATTGGGAATGACTGCAAAATGTGAACAGCCATTGAATAAAAGAGTTGCATTTGTATAATGCAGACAGTACCAGCATGCACAAAGGATTGCTGCCACAGCTTGAGAGACACAGGAGATTATCAAAATTCATGTAGGGGATTAGTTACTTTATGAAAGCAACGACACAAGCTAATAGTAATAGAGACAGCACACCCATATGACCAATTATCATGTGACCTGTGTACTCAGGTAGATGGTATGCGGAACATCCACCAGCATGTGCTCACAGTGCTGACTACTCCTTTGTATGTAACACAACTGCTGAGTATGTGCAGGACATCCACATCATAGGGCATTATAATTCTATAGTTCTCAGTCATTGTCACACCAGTAATTGAGTGTAATGCAGCCTTTTTCATGCATCTCCCAACACATCTTCCAGGGACGAGTTACTCAAGTATACCACATTTGTCCCAGGGAGCTCTCACACATCTTATTGGCCATACCAAAGTACCAGTGTATAACCATAAGGGGTTGATGTTGCAGAACCCCCTTCTAGGTTTTATACAAGATGCATATGTGAGGCACACAGTAAATATATAGCTGATTGACAACACTGATTGCATGGGTTACATTTGTGAAAGTATGAATTGTGGCATATATATATATATATATATATATATATATATATATATATATATATATATATATATATATATATATCATGCACACCTGTCAACTATCCAGGATTGCTCGTAGTTTCAAATACAGGTATAACAATGTCTCTCCAAACACGTCCTAAAGATGTTAATTTTTAAGAGGTTGTGCTTGATTCCCCTCAATACAGTTGTACAAGTGTGTTCTTGCAGATCCAGCTATTGTCACTCACAGTCACATATGTTAGGTCACTGACATCGAGCAATGGTGTTACTATGCTGATATTGTCCATGATTGTGCATGCTAATGTCTATTGTTGTCCATGAGCCTGTTGCTATGTGTTCCACTTGGTTGAGACCACTGCTGACATTACATTCATATTCGGGCAACTCATTTTGCAGAGCTTCACAATATGAACCTAACCCCCATTGTATATACAGTCCTTGATAAATGTCCTCTTCTTTGTTCATGTCAGGATGCTTATATCACGAAGAATCCTCTCCACTGATATGTCAACTTTTGTGACAGTCATATAATATACAATAACTGTGTGATGATAGGACTATACCCACAAAGGAGGTGTATACAGCAATAAATACTGTATCATGTAGATATGTCATTAGTGTTCACGCTACACTTGTCTTGCCTTTGTGGTGTATGTACAGTGACATGACCTCATTTGCTGTAGATTACCATGTTTCACCTGTCTTCTTCCCCATACTGTATTCCTACCATTCATGTGTGTGGACCTTTTCATTACACATACTTCCCCAGACTAATATATTTATAATGATGATCACCACCAAACCTTTATTTCAATATTGCAAAATCATGTTTGCACTGTTTGCACTGTACTTTGTACTGACTACATTGTCCTATAATGTGTTAGAAATGTATTTCTCACCTTAAATTAAACCCTGGTAGTCATTGTGGCTGTTTACACAACCACACAGACCTAGTTTGCATGTAGGTAAACTGGTTTGTATGTCCACAGGTGTTAGTATTGCTTTACACAGTTTTCTGGATGACAACACAGTTGCTGGCCATGAAACCACACTTTTATTCTGGTAAGGGTGATGCGGGGCATGCATATGCAATAAGCAGGGCTGGTCATCACGCAAACATGTAAACTTTGTGTAGGCATCGTGCTAAGCCAATGCAGAGTTTATTTAATTGCCAGGCATGTTTTTTTCACCAGGCAGTACTAATCTTGGCTCTAGATGATTGTCACTGTTGAAGTGATACCTCAAACCTATGTGCAAAAATGGAAAAAGGAGTGATGAATGGATGGATGCATGGTTGGAAACAGCTTCCAAATCCCACCTTCCATTCCATAAGTTTCTCTCAACTCCCACTTTCACAATATTATCAACGGTTTCGCACAGAGCATGCATGCATTTTTAGCATGATCTTCTTCCAGTTCATCAGATCAAATCTGCATAGAGACATTTTTTTTAACATTTAAGTTACTACTAGAAAACAAATCATTGTTCCACAGATAAATGTCCTTCATTTTTGTTGCACAGTTCCAGAAATTTCATCAGTTCATCAGTTTGAAGTAAGTAACAAATTTCTCTGTCTCAATATGTATAAAAGATGACATTTCATGAGCTTTAAAACACAGAGCAGTTAGCAAATTGTCCCATGAATAATATCTGCCTATAACAGTGACAGTTTTTGTTCTTGTTCTCACACTTTTTCTCCTTTTCTTTTTTTAAAAACAATTTTAGTTGCAGATTGTTGCTGCTCTTCCTTTTTTGCCTGCTTTCACTGCTGCATATGTTTTAGTTATATTATCCGTTGCCACAAAATCAGACTCCTCCTCAGTTTGTTGCTGCTTTCCTCTTTTACTTTCTGTCACTGCTGCATAAGGTGTAACTGCTGCATTCTCTGCTGCTACATCACATTGTTTGTTTTCCACATTAAAATCCTCAGCACTTCCAAAAACGTTTTACCATCTCACCCCTTGAAACAAAAGTACTGTCATCTAGATCATCCTGCTTGATTATTTTTAAGAGATCATCTGCAAGCCCTCCTAACACCATTTTGTTATCTGCACCACAGACTCACTCACTATCTTCTCCATGGAGACAGCTAAACACTGCTCATTTGTAACATCCACCACACGGGAATCTTTGTTTACATTCTGAAGCTCCATATTGAACATTTCTTTCTCCAAGTTCTGACTTTCCACTGCCACACTCTCCATATATTTTCGCTACTCATCCATGCTGCTTTTTCCCTTAGGCCTCTTCCTTGCTGCTCTAGGAGCCCTCTGGCCCCATCTAGCAACTACAAAGAGTAGAGGAAGCTCTCCAATGACTCATCCAAATTTCTCATAGTAGTAGAAACCAGCTCAGCTATCCTCTGAAAAGAGGCCACTATTCTAATGGGACTACTCTGGTCAACAAAAGATAAATTAAAAAAAAAATGTTTGTAATAGTGGAGAGACTGTCATATCTTTTAATCCCCTAGATAAATAAACAGTGGATGTAATGGAGAGAGAGACACTATACACAAAGGAAACATTTTTTCATTTTAATCACCAGAATTGTGAAAGAAGAACAGATTTTGCAGCATGAAAGTTGCATGGGGGGAATAGAGATCAGGATTATTTCTACATATCACTCTAAGCCCCTTAAAAAGTTAGTAGAGCTATAGATTTTGGATCTAGTTGCATTTACAGAAAATAAGAATTAGACGAACTCTACTGTCTTGTATTACTGATTGATTGATTGACTGATTGTAAGGGTCTGTGATGTATGGTGGGCCTTGTTCAATACTTTGGGACAGAGCCAGAGGAACATCAGTGAGTCTTTATAAATATTACTGTAATCCACAAAAAAGTGACCAGGTCTTGCATCACAAAGTATTTTCTACACAATGAGAAGAATGAAGCTCTACTAACCTGGTTTGCTTCATCATACTGCTTCCTACGTGCACCTGTACATCATTTACTCTGTGTTGCTTTTATGATCCAGGCCATGGCTGTAGAGAGTCCTAGGACCAGGGTCCTTATCTGGTTGTAATGTAAAGCAAATCCATTATTGGCTGACTCTAATCATACATGGGCTAATAGAGCGGGGGACAAAAATAAGAGGCAACATCATGGACATTCTGTAAACTCATGGATAGGTATGTCAGTAAGTGTTTGTGTGTGGGAGGGAGTTGAATGAGGGGGGCTGCATGTGCTATTATGATACATTGGAAAGGGCCCATTACCACTTGTGAGTAATCACCAAGTAGTTCAGAGATATGCAAATTAGCTGATAAGAAGGTCTGTCCTCATTGCTGCCTTATGTGTTTCTGAATCTCTGAATTCTGCAATTAGATTAACAGGCCCTTTCCACACAGTTTTGCTTGCTTATACCCAGCCTTGACTCTGAATCTTGGCCTTAGTTTGTTCAAGCAAATTTGGTATGTTATCTGCTATACTTTGTGGGAATACAAAGTTCTACTGACAGGAACAAAGTATTTATTAGATGTACAGTAAGTTTGTAATGTCTACCAGCAAAGATTTCTCTGTATGTCTTCTGTAGGCATCAAATCCCTGGTTAGCTTTATTTGAAATACTTTCTTTTATTGTTGAAACTTTGATATTTTTAGTCTGGTTAAAGCTTAAGCCTGTTGTGGCTTGGGAAATATTTTGTATGTTGCCTTGGTCGATATCATTTGATACGTCTGATGATTCAGTCAAGAGCACCATATGCTGACACTGAGAAGGTACTTGTTCTCCTTGAGTTTCAGCAAAAACTTTACATTTCTTATACTCCTTAAATGCACAAGCAAATACAGCAGTCTGTAAAGTAAGAAAAATGCCTGTGTACCGTTCAAACCGTACCTTTTGTTATTATGTTGTTCATGGGATCTCTATAGCAGAAGATTAAATTATGACAAAAACACTTTTCTGAGGTAGACTAGATCTGTTTTCCACAACCAACAAATCCCATTATACACCAAAGCACATGTGGTTTTCACTGTTAGTGTATTTTGCTTTTGAGTGCTGTTAGAAACTCTGCAAGTCAGTTTTATTACCTTCATTAGTTAACAATTAGCACCTAATCCCTAATGTTAAATAACTCCATAGGTGCACACAGCCACAGAGAAAAAAAAAAGCCAAACAACTTTGACACACTGCCAGCTCATAGATAAGAAAAAAGAAAAAAAAACAATGGCAGTGATTCCAACTTTATATTCAACTAAAGGTAGGAGAGCCCATTTGACCATTTCAGATATAACAACCATTCTTATTAGTTAGTTTTTGTTTCCCACCCTCCTACTAATGATCTGCTGCCATATTATCCCCTTTATCAAACATTCTGGAGATCTGTGTTCACAAGCAACTTCTTCAACATATTCTTCAGGAAAAGCTTCTGACCCCCTAGACAGCATGGTTTTAGACCTGCCCATAGCACTACCACAGCCTTATTAACTAACACATACTATTAACAAAAACAGAGATGAAGGCAAACTTGTTTCCTCTGTATTCTTTGATCCGTCTAAGGCTTTTGATGTACTCTTTCACCAAAAACTCCTCTACTAACTGACTTGAGCTATCATAACCTGCACTATTATGGTTTAACAACTACTAAACCGATAGATACCAGACTGTTAAATAGCTCTCCACTTTTTCTCCATTCCTTCTTGTCAATACAGATGGTCCACAGGGCTCTATAGTCTTAGCCCCCTACTCTTTAATATATTCACTAACAGTTTACATAAATCTTCTCAACAAGCTTCCATCATATACTATGCAGATGAGTCTACCTTAATATGCTGTATTGATACATGGTGCAGTGGCTATCATTGCCACCTCACAGCGAGAGGGTTCCTGGTTCACTTTTGAGCCAGGGTGCCTTTTGTGCCAATTCTACATGTCCTCCCTGCATTTGTGTGGGTTTCCTCCCACATTCCAAAGCATGCATCTGGAGCATTTCTCCCTGGGCCTCTTCTGAAACCGTGCTCTGTCCCACTTAGACTTTCCTGCTAAGCAAATGTTAAATGAAAATAATATGCATTGTGGACAAAGTAATACATTTTCAGAGAATTACTCAAGAAGCCTTTAACTCTGTCAGTAGTTGGCTACAGGATAATCACCTGCTACTAAATTAAAAAAAAAAATAATAACTGACCTGCTTTTCTTTTTTACAAAATCCCATTTCCATGAAAAAAAGAACCTTAAAATGTCTTCTTTAAACATGAATGTAGTTACCTCATATGCAAAACTACTTGGCATGACAATTGACTAAAATCTTAAATTTGATTCACTTATCTGCAACAGCATCAATAAAACCCCTCAAAAACTAGGCACCCTGCATAGAGTAAAAACAAATCCTTACTGACTCTGCCAAAGTAATTTTAGCTACCACTTATCTCTTACCCTCTCTGATATGTAGAGTCCCTGTCAAGACCAACCAACAAGCCTCACTTACTTCTAAACTTTATCACCGTTAAAACAAAGTTGCCAGATTCGCTTGCAACAAGCCTTACAGTATCCACCACTGTTTTGTACTTGAAACACTTAACTGGCTGGAGCTTCCTTACCACCTATCTTCTACTTAGCTCACCTTAACCCATAAAATCATCTATACCCCATCTACCTGCCCAGCAATTATATCCCTACTCAAACATTACCTTCCAAATCCTCCCCTTTTGTCAAATAATAAACAACTGCTTACCATTTACAAACCACAAAGAGCTGGGGTCAGTCTCTATTCTAATAGTGTAACTAGAACATGGAATCAAATTCTTGTATCATTCAGGTCTATCACATTCTTTTATCTTTTCAAACCACTAATAAAAGACTTCTTGTTTGCCTCCTGGCTTTGTCCCTGCTCCTCGTTTGAGACATCATTCATCCCCTTTCTTATACGTCCTTTTAAAGCACTAAATAACTTAACTTGATTATCCCCTTCTAATACTTCACTTTCTTGTACTTCCTAAACTACTAGACCTACTTCTGATTAACACTTGCACTTTTTGCACCAATTGCACTTTATAAGCACTTACATGAGTGCATGGATTGTGCAATCCCTAACAGAACCAAGATGCTATACTCCAAAAAAAAGGAAGCCAATCTGGTGGTCCTCTGCTATAAACAAACTCTACAACAGAAGAAAGAAACTGTTGCATAAAAGAGTAAAATCCCATGACTGGAGGAACTCCGTGGTCAGCCTCAGTAAGAAGCTGAGATCCCTCATAAAATCCTCCAAAGCTAGTTACGAAAACAAAATAACCACTGATTCTAAAGACAACCACAAAGCATTGTATAGCTATGTCAAGAATCTCAATGGCAACACTCAGATCTGCTCTGAGTTACAGCACAATGGCACTAAATATACAGAACCAACTGATATTGCCAACATCCTGGCAGACAGGTTCAGTACTAAATTTACCACTCTCTCATCCCCTAAAGGGCAAATCTCTATACCAGAAGAATGCAAAGTTCCTGTAATCATGGCTGAACAGGTAAAAAACACACTCTCCAAAGCCAAGAACACAGCATCCATCGGACCTGACAACATCCAAGGCATGAACTGGCACCCCACCTAAGTACCATGTTCAGTCATAGCCTCACCTCAGGCTTTGTGCCCAATGAATGGCACACAGCAATGGTTATCCCACTCCACAAAGGGGGAGCCACCATGGACCCTGGGAACTACTGCCCCATTAGCCTGACGAGCCTGGTCTGCAGGGCTATGGAATGTATCATCATGGAACTTATGACATTGGTAATCTCAAAAATTCTGGACCCTACCCAATTCAGGTTTGTAAAAAGCAGACCATGTCTCCTAAACCTGATAGACTTCTTTGAAGCAGTCACCAAAGCCGTAGATGAGGGTAAGGTGGTTCACACAGCCTATCTAGACCTCGTCAAGGCTTTCAACACCATCTCCCACTCTGGAATTATAGATAAACTCATTAAACTAGGTATAAATCCCTATGTCACAAGATGGGTTGTCAACTGGCTCACTGAGAGAACCCACACTGGGAAAGTAGCAGACTCTAAATACAATTTCAGACCAGTGACAAGTGGAGTACCACAGGGTTCAGTCCTAGGTCCTCTCCTGTTTGTTTTTTACTTCTCTGAAGCACAGCCTAACACAGAAGGTCTTTAGTGAAGAAAAAAGCAAATTGGTTCCAACACAGCACTCTTTAATAGCAACAAGGTAAGCGCTTTCATGGATTTCATCTGCTTCCTGAGTCTGAGTAAGCGGATGTAATCCATGAAAGCGCTTACTTTGTTGCTATTAAAGAGTGCTGTGTTGAAACCAATTTGCCTTTTTCTTCACTATTTTGCTGTTTGCTACATTGGATCTTTTACCGGTTCAGAGGTTTGTTCTGACCTTACTAACACAGAAGGTCTTTGGCTAACAAAGTTCACAGATTACTGCAAACTAAGAGCCATAATCAAAACTCCTAACGATGTGGACATCCTACAAAAGGGCATCACTAAGACAGATGCCTGGTGTTAAAGCCATGGCCTCAAGCCCAATGCCAAAAAGTGCATTGTCATCCCTTTTGGTAAAAACTCTGTACCCATGAACTACCACATGGGTGGTAGTCTACTTAACACCAAAAGTGTGATATGAGACCTTGGGACACAGGCGGACAGTAGTCTCACCTTTGATAATCACATCGCCACAGTAGTCAGGAAATCCTTCTACATGGCACACCTCATCACAAAAGGTTTCTCATCCAGGAAAAAAGAGGTCATTGCTCCCCTCTATTCATCACTCATTAGACCCATTATAGACTACAATGCCCTTTTGGTATGTACCTCACAAGACATCTACAACAACTGGAAAGGCCACAGAAATACCTCACAGAGAGTATTACTGGCCTCAAACAGATGCCCTACGCAGACCATCTAAAAAAACTCCAGCTTTACTCTGTCACATATCACCTACTCAGGGGCAATCTCTGCCTAACATACAAAGCTATGTCAAACCCAAAGCTGTTGGACATGCTCCACGTAAAGAAATCCCAATCCCTCCGAGCTACACACTCTAGGGGCCTAAACCTTGTCACCACAATAAACAAAACATGCTGGAGGGATAGATTCCTGTCCCAGAGACTTCCCATACTCTGGAACAAACTTCCTATCTATATCAAACAAAGCTCCTCATTAGCACTCTTCAAGAAAAATCTTGATGATTGGATGGGAGATAGGAAATTCACCCCGGGGATCACTTCTGTGGCTCTGCTTGATAGGGGCACAGGAAATCATTTTATTGGGTGGAGAAAGCCAGGATACCTTTTGGCTAGGCTTATATAAACCCTAGGGCCAATAGCCTAGTACCTACCTATGAACCTATGAACACAACCAAATTACTATTCCATCACTTCTTCTATATTAACACTCAAACTTGCTTATCTCTGCTGATAGCTCAGTCTATTGCATTTCTTAAATTACTCCTGCCATCATACACACCACTCTTCTATTTGTAAAGTTTCAGTGCAAGACTTGTAAATGTAATGTTTTTGAACATCAGTACAAATGTTATTATACTACTATGCTATGTATTCACTGAACCTGCATTATAAAATTTGTTATTGTAAATATCGATTGCATTAAATATAATACCTTGGAGCTTTTGTCCCTGGGTCTCCACTGAAAAAGGGCACCTTTACCCTGTTGGACTTTCCCAGTAAACAAATATCAATAAATAAATAAATACATAAATAAATAATGAGCTATGTAGTCAATGCAGCAGTATTGCCCAAGATCCCTCGAGTGACTTTTATCTGCTTCACTGATACCATGAGGAAAACTCACCATAGGGATTACTGCCTCGGCTTCAAATTATAAACCTGTGTTAAATATTTGTAACCAATGTGAAGTAACATCTGTTTGTTGACATTCTCTGTTTTATGTGTGGAAAAAGACGTTGCAGCAACATGTTTGCCTAGTGATAGTGGCACTATATACTTGTGAACCTTATTATGTCTGAAAAGCATGTCCATGTTATGGAATCTGCTAAGTTGGCTGAAAGTGACCAGTGTCTTACCTGATGTCAGAGGAATGCAAGGGTTATTATCACTATGAGAAAACTTAAAAGGGAAGATTATTGATATACGATAAGAATGTGTATTCATTGTGACAAGATGCCTTGTTCCATTGCTCATATGTACATTCAAATGGTGCTTGTGAAGGTAGCTGGTTGGCATAATGGTCAAGGTGTTTGTCTTACAGATGCAAGTTACAGGGTTTGATTGTTTTGATTATCACATGGGGTAGCTGACTAAGCTTAAAATGACTCACAAGGGCAGTTAGCTAGTACTAATTTATGAATGTATTCACCATGGTTCTCTTGCTTTAGTTTAACACATAACATGATGATATGGAAAGCCTTTCCTCTCTTTAATATGTTGTGGAGGCAATATGTGGAAGGTATTTCTTTTGATAGACTACCATATTGGTATGTATTGGTATGGGGAGGGAACCCAGCAAGTGAATGAACCTACAGCTGCACCTTTGCCTCACTTAGAAAAGGGAAAATAGACACAGAACTCATGCATTAAACTATATAATCCCAACAAAGATCTAAGTATACTATTTGAAAGGCCTAAGAGTGCAAAGATTTGGATGAAGACACATAAGGAGGAAGATCACACTCCATTTAAAGAGATATGTCAGCATACCTCCCTAAAACAGGGCAGTTTGCAAGAAGAAAAATTGTAGACAAGAGGAACTTACATGGTCCAAAATAGTACAGTCTGCTCTGATTGAGCAGCCTGCAAGACTAGAATCAGCAGAAGAACTCAGTCTATACAGCAAGATATTACAAGCTGTAAGTAATGCAACACAAAGAGTAAAAACAATAATGCAGCCTGAAAATGTTATTAAAACAAAGAGCATAATCATTATTGCAGCCTGAGAATTTTGCAAAGTAGGGAGCTGAAGTGACCAATAAAACTAAAGATAAGGAGTCACTCTTTGGGAGTGTGTCTTCTGAGGGAGTGAAGATAGAAAGTATAGGAAGTGCAGTCCTTGAGCTGAATTCTACATTTTCTTTAAAACTTAAAAAGAAAGCTCCAGAAATAGAAAATTATAAGCAGCTGGTGGATTTTGGGATGAAAAAGTATAACACTATGAAAAATTTCGTCAGTGTAGTTAAGCATGGATAAACAGTGCATGGCCAGACTTCTAAACACATTTCTGTTCGTACAAAACAGAAAAGACTCTTTTTATTCATTTTTTTAATTTATTCTTTGCTGACTTATGCTAGTAGTTTCTTTTTCAGGGTAGACCCAAGGTGGTATTTATTACTAATCGAACAAATTTAGCAAGGGCATTGAGGAACGTCCCATACTCATCACTCTTGTGAGTGGGACTCATTTCAGGAGCACATCCAGTTTCCATTCTAGGTGCAGATGAAGAGAGAAAATGTCAATGGAGTGGTGAAAGAAATGGAGGAAAAGGCAAATATCAAGACTGGAGAATGGGTACAGGGTTATGAGGAGATATTTCAAAGAAATCTGTTTGATAGAGATGAGTTGGCAACCCTTCAGTTGGGACGGTTGTGGGATGATTTACTTAAAGAAATGGTGATGCAGAGTGAGCCAGAAAATGAAGGAGGAGGAGGATGTGGAGGCAATCCTGAAGAATAGTAGTGAGATGGAAAAGAAAACATGCAGAGAAAGGGAAACAAGGCAAAAGGGAAGTAGCAGAAAAGAAGGCAGAAGAAAATGAAAAATGGAAGGTAGTGGCAAGGATTCAAAGTAAACTGGCAAACGGAAGGCAACACTTGGGATAACCACAAACTGCTAATTCATACAATCCCATGTGGTATCGGCCAAAAGAACAACAGGACCAGGTAAACGATCTGTTTATTGTTAATACAAGCTGAGTGCTTTTGTTCCTACCATAGGAACTTCATCAGAAGAAATAATCTAAAGCACTATTTTATGCATCATATAAATTGGTAAACTCACATACCAATGAAACTGCCTTGTTAAAACCAACCAATAAAGCAATGTCAGATCGTAGAAGGTCCATAAATACTAAATAATCCCAGAACTTTTAAAGGGACAAACAGTATAAAATACATATCAAACTCCCATTTGCTTTAACTTCGATAGTGCACTGATGGAGCATGCATCATTTAACCCAGGGGGACATGTAGCATTCAAAAATAGTTGCCACTTTAGTTCTTTTTTGTCCAAATGTTTATTAACATTATAACCCCTTGGATCATTCACCACCTGTTCAATGATGATAAACTTGAAATAATGCATAGGAAAATCTGCAATTTGTCTATACAGGCCATTAGTGTTCTTACATTCCTAATATCTAACAGATGTTCATAAATTCTGTTTTAGTTTCCTAGAGGTTTTGCCCACATATAAAGCTGGACATGTGTTACAACATGCAATATAGGCAACTTGTTCTGAGTCACAAGTGAAATGCCCATTGATACTATATATACCAATTCTAACTATGACCTGGTCTCCTAACAAAATGCTAGTGCACTGAGAACACCAACCACAGGAGTCGGTGGCCAAGGATGAACACAGGATAGCAGCAGATTTCTTCAGCTCCACCAATTTCATTACATTGACAGGAATTAATTACTTAAAAAATTAATTTTTGAAGTAATTTTCTTTCTAAATATGTTTGTTTTATATAGTTCTTGAACTATATCTAAAAAAGAAAGGAACTCTTAATAATATTCCTGTCAGAAATTACTTTGGAAATTTTTCTGTCAGTTTATCAGTCTGAAATGAGTTCCAGTAAGACAAATTCTCAAGACTCCAGCATCAAGAAAGAACGTCAGTCTCTGATAATTATAGTCCAGCAACTTACTGCTAAGATGGATAAAATGGATACTAAAATAGACACTTTCATAGAAAAAACTACAAAACAAATAGACTTGTTACATATGGACCTGCAACAACAGAAGATCCAGATGACAGGCATAGAAGAAGCTGTGAATGACATGGAAAATAGAATACAAGAAGAGGAAATCAACATTGAGTTTCTGCTGAAACAAAATACACATTTACAAACAAAGCTGGATGACCTGGAAAATAGATCTAGGCAATAACATTAGGATTTTTGGACTGCCAGAAAATATTGAAGGTAACAATATTACTTCTTTTTTAACAACATGGCTCCCTAAAACTTTAGATTTACTAGAAGCATTCTCTTTTGGTATCGAAAGAGCACATAGATCTATAGCTAATACTAACTCTAACAAAAACTATCCTAGATCAGTTATAGTTAGATTTCTATCATCTTTGATAAAGAGATGGTTCTTAAATCTGCTTGGGCTAAAGCTCCTGTTAAGATTAATGAAACAACTGTGCGTTTTGACAATGACTATTCTTCCATGGTATTAGCTAAAAGAAACGTTTTTCTGCCACTAATAAGGGAGCTTAAAAAAGCACAGTTTAAAACATACCTTCTGTTTCCTGCCAAGCTTAAAATCTTCCTTCCTGAT
Source organism: Protopterus annectens (assembly GCF_019279795.1). Classification (NCBI taxonomy): domain Eukaryota; kingdom Metazoa; phylum Chordata; order Ceratodontiformes; family Protopteridae; genus Protopterus; species Protopterus annectens. The sequence continues at coordinate 857,393,781 of NC_056749.1, forward strand.
GGTCCTAAAATTTTCGATGACTTAGACTCTGCTTTACTGTTTATCAAAAAAAATAAGATTTTGGAAAAAATAGAAGAAATGGAATGGGCTAGTCCTTCGTTAAAGAGACTGGCAACTGAAACTTCATGGAAGACTTCAGAGAAGAAGACAAGACTAAAAAACAAATGATTTGTACTATGTTTTTTTTTTCTTTCTCTCTCATCATTTTATTTTATTATTAATCTTTTTAAATATAGTTCCTGCATTTCCAAGAAGCAACAAATATTTTGAAAAAGATTTAATCAAAGTTATTCTCTGTGTGCAAAGAAATGTTTTGTTTCATAACTAGTCAAAATATCTGGAGATTTAATGGCAAGCTGTGATTTAACTTGTTTCTCTTTCTGAAGAGGAAAAATAAGGTCAGTAATTTGATACATTTTTTTTTCCTTTAAAAGTTTATATGTTCTTCAAATGCTATTCCTAATTATACTTTCTTGATTACACTGCTTATGCTTGTTTGTAAATAATCTGTCATGCTTTAACTAATAATAATTAGGACTAAATAATAGTAAATAATATGTTTTATTTTTAACTCTATTAATATAAACAGTAAGTAACATTCTATTGTATATACTTCTTATAGCTTTCTCTTACATTTTTTTTATTTCTGCCTTACACCCTTTTACTTTCTACTCTCCTTTCTTTTCTTTATTAATATATAGAAATGCTTTTGATCATATAGACACAGTAAATAATAAGATTTGCATAAGAGTTGAGTTGGGACAAAAATGTTGAGTTTTGTTACTTATTAATAATTTTCGGCTTGATTTCACTTACATAGAGTCTGTAATAACCTGTAGAATGCATTGTGAAGGTTTTGTCATGTTTAGATGCATTTACACTGCTAAATGAATGTTTGTCACTAGTTTTTAATAAGTTTCCCGCCAAAATGTTAAGAGAGACAATCTGGGATGTGGGCTGTCTCATGCACAGTGTCCATGAGCTACTTCAAAAGCTTCAACTCTCAGAATTCTCACAGAGAAGCTGAAAGCAGCTAGTCTCACCTTTGACCTAGATATCACACTGACACATCACAGATACAGGAATGACACTACCTAATTATACTTTCTTGATTACACTGCTTATGCTTGTTTGTAAATAATCTGTCATGCTTTAACTAATAATAATTAGAACTAAATAATAGTAAATAATATGTTTTATTTTTAACTCTATTAATATAAACAGTAAGTAATATTCTATTGTATATACTTCTTATAGCTTTCTCTTACATTTTTTATTTCTGCCTTACACCCTTTTACTTTCTACTCTCTTTTCTTTTCTTTATTAATATATAGAAATACTTTTGATCATATAGACACTGTAAATAATAAGATTCGCATAGGAGTTGAGTTGGGACAAAAATGTTGAGTTTTGTTACTTATTAATAATTTTGGGCTTGATTTCACTTACATAGAGTCTGTAATAACCTGTAGAATGCATTGTGAAGGTTTTGTCATGTTTAAATGCATTTACACTGCTAAATGAATGTTTGTCACTAGTTTTAATAAGTTTCCGCCAAAATGTTAAGAGAGACAATCTGGGATGTGGGCTGTCTCATGCACAGTGTCCATGAGCTACTTCAAAAGCTTCAATTCTCAGAATTCTCACAGAGAAGCTGAAAGCAGCTGGTCTTACCTTTGACCTAGATATCACACTGACACATCACAGATACAGGAATAGCAGATTAATAATATGTGTTAAAACCTATGTCCCAAACATATACATTACTATAACTCATTTAATTCATCTGATTGACAAGCATAAATAATTTTATAACTCTATACTGGAAGAAATTGTCATGTGATATATTTTAAAGCAGTAGTATAGCATGTTTGTAAAATCTGGTTACTAAAATGTGTTTGCTGTGCATTATTTTGTATAAAGCAGACAGATTTATTGAAGGGATAGCAATGTAAGATGGTGCTCAGTAAAGATACAACTCAGTGAGATCAGATATATATATATATATATGTATGTGTGTGTGTGTGTGTGTGTGTGTGTGTGTGTGTGTGTGTATGTATGTGTGTGTATGTGTGTGTGTGTGTTTGTGTGTATGTGTGTGTGTGTGTGTGTGTGTGTGTGTGTGTGTGTGTGTGTGTGTGTGTGTGTGTGTGTGTGTGTGTGTGTGTGTGTATGTGTGTATGTGTGTGTGTGTATACATGTGTATATATATATATATATATATATATATATGTATATGTGTGTGTATGTGTGTATGTATGTATATATATACATATATATATGTGTGTGTGTGTGTGTGTGTGTGTGTGTGTATGTGTGTATATAGATATGTATATAAATGTTTCTGAGAATCTGCTTAACTATGAAGTATGCTTTATAACAATTTCTATGAATACAATATTTTATTCTATTGGCAATAATGAGTTTGAGTAAATGCTCATATACAAGCAATTCAAGTTTTTTTTGGAAGCTGTTAACTGTATTTACATGACAGAAAATAGATGCATCCTAATATATGTAATGTCTGAATCATATTAGCCAAAGTTTTTGATTTAAATGAATGTTAGAACTTATTTTTATCTCCTCTTGATTTCTAACATCAAGATTATTTGAATGCTATTTGAATACAAGTGTTTTATATTACATGGATGTATATAGTAGTATGAACAGTTTTAAAAAAAAAAAAAAAAAAAGGGTTTATTTTAGTTTATATGATGCTGTTTTACCAAATGTGTAGTCTTGTCTTGCTAGATAATTGAACTGAAAACTGTTAACTTCAGTTAAATATAACTAGTATTAAATTGATAAGGTGGTAGCTGACGTACTGCTGCTTAGGGTAGGGGGTTAACTTGAGTGGTAAATACTACTGTAAGTTGGAGTTTACAACTCCAGGCTGGATGCAAGGTTTAATCCTTACATTATTTTCACTTGTTCATTGTTATTTATATATAGTTTTGACATCCACAATATATTTTGTACATTCATTGTCACTACAAACAAAATTGAATCCTATACGAAATCCCATAAGAGATTCAATAAATACAGCTATATTTAAAGGTACACCTAAAGGAGGAGATGTAACATTGCTTATCTTGTTATTTGTTATTTTGATCATAAGATTCTTAAGCTTTAAAAATGCCAAATTACATCTTTAAAAGGAATTTCTTTAAACATTAATGGATTGAATAATCCATGTAAAAGGGCAAGCCTAATAAGATACATTAATTTACATAAGGCCAACTTAGTCTTCCTACAAGAAACCCATCTCTTGAAAAATGATATTGATAAACTAGCCACAAACAAATATACAGTATTGGTTAGTTCAGAGCACACTCAGAAAAAAAGAGGAGTGGCTATTTTATGGAATAAAAGTATGCCCATTCCTAAAACCATTAAGTCTTATCAGGATGACAAAGGAATGTTTTGTATGGTTACAATACAAATTAATGGGAAGACTTACACTTTAATTAATGTATATTGGATACCTGGAATTGGTATTAATACAGTGAAACATCATCTTGATAAGATCATATCATTCTCTATAGGAGATATTATTTTAGCTGGTGACTTTAATTGTATACTACATGAAAGTGATACTACAACTATAGGAAAGAGAAGAATTACATCTAATGCAAAACATTTAAAGGATTTTGCTAATTCTTATAATTTGAATGATATTAATAATCAAATAGATTCAAAATCATTACCATACACCTTTTTTTCTAACAGATACAAAACTTATTCAAAAATAGATAGGGTCTTTATTTCTAACCAGATGGTAACAGATTTAATTAATTCCAAAATCATTTCATGTCCTATATCTGATCATAATTCAATTGTTTTTGAATTCATGATAAAAAATACTCATAATGTTCAGATCAAAAGGATACCAGCATACTTAACTCAACTAAAAGACTATAAAGAATATATACTTTCAGAAGTAAAACATTTTTTAGAAATAAATAACACTCCTGAAGTCTCCATTGTTTATGTTTGGGATGCCTTAAAATCATATCTATATGGACAAAGTATCAGATGGTATAATAATAAAAGGAAATCTTGGGATAAGGAATTGTTAGATATTCAAAGTAAATTAGACTCTTATAAACAAAATAATAAAGAAAATATTATGGACAAGAAAGTTATTGAAGAAATAAACAAACTAAATGAGAAATACAAAGAAATTTTAACTCATAAAGTTAAAATAACTTTAGAGAAATACAAGTTTTTGTCTTATTCAATAAGCCCCAAATACTTACATAGACTTAAAAATAAAACAAAAAGGTTGAATAAACAAAACCATATCAAAGAAATCTTTTCTCTAAGGAAAAAGAAGAATGTTTCTAGTATACAAGAAATACTAGATGAATTTAGAAATCACTTTCACAAAATTAACCATAATAATATTAACATGGAACCTAAAGATAAAATAAAGGAGTTTATAACCACAAATATGAATAAAAAAGCTTAATAAACAACAGATTAAACTATTGGACAAGGGTATTTCATATACAGACGTTATTACACAAATAAATAAGCTTAAATCAAACAAAGCACCGGGTAATGATGGTATTATACCAGAGATATATAAAATCCTTTCTAAAAATACATATTCATTAATACATAAGGTTTTTATTTTGGCCCAAACTGAGTTAATAACCCCCCCCCCCATCTTGGCAATATACATTTATTTTGCCAATTTTAAAACCTAATAAAGATCCAACTAGATGTTCTTCATATCGGCCCATCTCATTACTTAATGTTGATTATAAAATGTTTATGAATATCTTTGCTGATAGATTGAAGACAATCATTCCCGGCATTATAGATACAGATCAGACAGGCTTCATTGTAAATAGAAATACTTTTGATAATATAAGAAGAACTTTAACATTAATAGATTTTGCAAATAGGAAAAAGAAAGATTTAACACTTATTAGTCTTGATATAAGTTCAGCATTTGATTCAGTAAGTTGGGACTATCTGTTTACCTTAATGAAGTGCACAAACTTCTCGGATGCATTTGTAAATCTAATTGAACATTTATACAAAGGAACGTTGGCTTATATTAAGGTAGGAACATATGTTTCACAAAAAATACCCATTCTTAAAGGTGCAAAACAAGGATGTCCACTTTCTCCACTATTATTCACTTTAGTAATGGAGCCTTGGGCTAATTTGATCAGAAACAGTACTGACATAGAGGGTTTTGAAATAGATGAAAATACAAGATCCAAAATTCAACTTTTTGCAGATGATGTTCTAATTACATCAGCAGGCTCTAATTCTTCTATACAGTCTCTATTTGATAACATGATGAATTTTAAAAGTATTTCTGGTTTAATATTCAATGAAGAAAAAACTAAAATACTATCTATATATACACGAAAAAATATTCTCATTAGTGATTTTACTAAATATGTACCCAATTCAGGTCAGATAACTTATTTAGGTATAATACTATCTAAAGATATTAAATCTATTATATATAATAATTATAATACCTGTTTTCTTAATATACAAAATCTTTTTAATACCTGGAATAATATGTTTTTACTATGGAGGAGAGACTTACAATTATTAAAATGATAATATTCCCCAAGATTTTATACTTAATACAATCAATAATACTTCCACCTACAAAAATAATTATCAAGAAACTGAACACACTAATGTTAAATTTCTTATGGGCACCTAATAGACCTAGGATTGCATTAAAGAAACATACTAATAGCTGGTCTCAGGGGGGTATTTCTTTTCCAGACTTTAATTTATATACTATCTCTTTTATTGTAAAAGTTATTACTTTATTAATAGATCAGTCATATGTCACAAAATGGAAAGATTATTGGGAGCTAATTAGTATACACTTCATGAAAATCTCCTTAACACATAAAAATATGATTGTAAATAACTCCATGTTATGGTTACTAAAGGAATTTTGTACTTCACCTATTACACCTAAACATATGGTTTGTTACCCATTAAATATTATTATTAGTTATTGTAACTTTATATTCATGCACCCTAAGTATAGGGAATGGAATTTTATTTGTATTTCCTATAATGTATACTCAGGGTATGCTTTTGTCATCTACATCTGAAGGAACTCATTTAGCTATAGATAATGATCTAAAGTACTGGTATCAGTTGATATCTGATAATAAAGTTAAAAATCTAGATTTCTTAAAACAAGAATTTGATCTAAGAGAAACTTGCTGGTTAGAGGTTCAGACCTTTAGACAACATCTCATTAATAAAATAGATTTAATGTCTATAACTGTTAAAGAATCTATTCCAACACTGATTGATTACTTGATATTAAATTTACAACATAAAGTTTCTGATAAAGGTAAACTTTCATACATACATAAAGTTATCAGACAAGAATCTTTTTACAGTGTAGATTCATACTGGAATTATTTCACTTCTATTAATGGGGACCCACCAAATCAACAAGATAAACAATATATATTGGAATCTGCTTATAGAACTACGTCTTCCATTGTCTGGAGACTTTATACATGGAAATTTTTACATAGATCTTTTTATACACCTTTGATGATGAATAAAATAAATAATAAAGATAATCTATGTAAGAGATGTAATGTAGAAATTAATGCTGACTGGGCTCATATGTTTTATGACTGTATAAAATTGAAAGAATACTGGAAGTCAATTAATGAATTTTTGCAGGCTCTTTTTACAGATAATTTCATTATTTCTAAATCTCTTATATTATTCAACACACGTACTCAAAGTGTTAAAAAGGTTAAGCTTCCCTTGTTATGGTCTATTCTAGCATTGGCTAGGAAAATAATAACTAGAAATTGGATTTCAGATACACCTCCTTCGTTCAATGAATTTAAAAATGTTATGAATATAGTATGCCATATGGAAATAAACACAATTAGGACTAGAACAAATAGAAAAACATCTTATTTTATTGTATGGGATAATTTACAAAATTTGTTAAAAAAATGTTAATTTCAATAGCATGGTATTTTAGTTTAATTAATTGATCTGATTGTAGTGGATGTCTTTGTAAATACTTTAGTTGTTTTGTTGAATATTATAATAATACCTATTTTTAATTACTTGTATAAAATTGTTATGATATTTCTCTTATATGTTAAAACAATAAACCTGTTTTGGAAAAAAAAGAACACCAACCACAATTGGCCATACCTCTTTTCTTATTAAAAATAGACACATTATGTTCTAACACTTTTATATAGGATGTATCCTTTTTATAAACAATATGGGGTCTCTCCCCTGTTTTTTTTTTAAATTTAATTCTTGATCAAAAGAGAAAATTATCCAGTTCTTTTTAAGGCAATTGAAAATGGCCTGGCAATGTAAGTTATGTGTAGTGATAAATGCAAAAGGGTGAGCTCCATGGGAAAAGAATAAAAGAGAGAGAAGATGATCCTGAATATGATGCTAATGACATTTCTGTTAAGCTAAAATAAAGGAGTTCTAAGCAAAAGGCAGAACATTCAGTATACTGGATTCATAAAGAAAGAAAACAAACACTTTAACTAAGGTAGTTGCCTTTCTAGAAGAGTTAGATTCTGAGACCTCAGTACCTGTATTGGTTCTTCAAGAGTCAATACCTTTTACCTAGCTTCAGGTTGACCTTGAGGGAAAACCAAGGAGTAACTGACCTTTAGGTACGCTGGTTACATTATGAGAAAGCAGAGTGGAAAAGTGATACTTTGAGCACAGCAAGGGAAATATAGCTGAAGTCATAGGGACAGAAGCTAAACAAGATATCCCTACTCCTTGTCCATACTTTGCAAAGTTACAACAACATGTACAAAGTTAATAAGCCTGTAGCAACAAATCACAAGACAGTCTTAAATAAGTTTAATTTTTATAACTAACACACAAAAATGGTAGCTTTTGCATTCTGGATGGCATATCCCTCAGAGCAGCAAGTCAAAATCACAGTAACAGGGTAGGTGATCAAAAGACTGAGTAGTCCAAACTGAGTAATAGTCCTGGGTTACAAAGTGGATGAAACCTAAAAATACTACAATAAACTCTCAGTTAACAGGCACCCATGAAGATTGCTAGATGCCGGATAACTGTAGTTTCTGAGAGTTACTACTAAAAATAGGCCTGACTAATAATGAACCCTATACTATTTGTTTGCTTTGACTTGTTCTTAGGTTGGCGAGAGAGGGAATTTATTCCTATCTTCCTTTTTAAAACTCTAAAAATGTAAGGTATGTTTCTGCGGGGTGGAACAGAAAGCGCAACACATGAAAATTGTACTGTATTTCTTTGATGTTTTTTTTTCTGGTTGCTTGAGTTCCGGTTAACTGAGTTTACTGTATGTTGTAAGAAGAGTAGTTTGAAAACCACAGACATCCACAACATATCTGTGATAAAGCAAGACGCTATATAAAAACAGGTTGACACAAAGGATATAGAAATTGTACATGGCCTGGATGCATTAGTTATGCAGAGCAGAACTAGGGGAGTACACCAAGCAAGTGCAGAGGTTAAAGGTTATGATACCTTTATCAAAACTGTAGCTGTTTATGCAGAAGTGTGCATTTTAAAGTATACATGTAAAACCCAAAATTATAGGACAGTGAGTAAAAAAGTAGTTCTAATGGAGCAACATAAAAGAATTTCATATGCAGCAGTTGGTCTTTCTGAAAAACACGTTGCAATAAATGTATTCAAAAATAGGTTGTATGAGTTAGAAGGACACCTGGAAACAAACAAATTCAGATAGAACTTGTAGTGGTGCCAGTAAACATTATCTAGACACAACGCAAATTTGATACACAAGTAGTAGTTCAATAGACAACAATGCTTTATGGTATAAATATATGGCACTCATATTGAGAAACCCTGGTATCAAATGTACCCCCCCCACACACACACACCTGCAATCTCAATTCTGTTTACATGCAACTCAGACAAAAGTTTAGAGTTATCTATGGTGTCTATTTTTTCCCCTATCCCTGTAAAGTGCTGTTAAGGCACAGGACATAAATGTAATCCCTGATGCCTACTGTCCCCCTTCTTCCCAAATATTTTATAAGTGCATTAGAGGCATGAAAGTGAATACTTCTCCCTGGTGTCTAATGATCCCCTGGACTATGTTATGTTTCAATTCCACTCAGGTATAAGCAACAGAGTTCTCAATGGGAGCTAGTGGTCTCCCCCCCAACCCCTGTACTGGTTATGTGCTGCTCTGGCATGAGTAAAGAATTTTCCCTGGTGGCTAATGATTCTGTCCACCTAATGTTGTATACACTGGTCATTAATCTAGGGATGTATGGAGATACGACAGCCACCTTAACCCGCACACATAAGCACACACACATGCACAAATAGGCACACACACATACATTATTTGGCTATACTTTGGAAATGCAGGGCATTGAACCCATTCAAAGCCCATAAAAACTATGGTACCTGCAAAATATCCAAACTAACATCTAAACCAAAAGATAAAAAGGTAACACAGCAAAGTATTCAGAAAAATCTACAAGAACAACCCAGCCAATCTAGAATTTGCACTTTGTGATACCTTAAACCTCCTGTAATGAAGGCCCAAGGGATATATACAAATGGCCCCTTTAGGACATCAGGTGTTTTCACTACATGGCTTCTGAATGCCCATGCCTTAGTGTGTGTGTGTGTGTGTGTGTGTGTGTGTGTGTGTGTGTGTGTGTGTGTGTGTGTGTGTGTGTGTGTGTGTGTGTGTGTGTGTGTGTGTGTGTGTGTGTGTGGTGTGTGTGTGTGTGTGTGTGTATGTGTGTGTGTGTGTGTGTGTGTGTGTGTGTGTGTGTGTGTGTGTGTGTGTGTAGAGGCATGTATGTGTGTGTCTTTCTGTGTTTGCCTGACTGGTCATATTAGGGAAGTTAGGTCAGGTATCGAGAGGCTGTATGTATGTGCTTGTGCTGGACTGTGCATGCTGGTAAATGGGTGAGTGTGTCCATAACTCTGTGGTGGGGCTTGCTTGATGTGTGGGCATGCACTCACGTGTGTGTGTGTGTGTGTGTGTGTGTGTGTGTGTGTGTGTGTGTGTGTGCGTGTGTGTGTGTGTGTGTGTGTGTGCACTGATGTCTGAATATGCATTTGCGTGTATGTTTTTGTGTATGTGTGAGTATGTGAGTGTGAGTGTAGGCGGTGTCTTTTTCAATGGGATGCCTAAGCTACCAGGGTTACTACTACTACTACTACTACTACTACTGCCACAGGTCGAAAAGTGCTTGTGTTAAACAGGGGTGATTCAGAAATATGCTAATGAGCCAATAATGAGACCTCTGTCATCATGATCATAGCTGTCTCTGAACAGCATTTTTCTTAGTAGCATAAACTGAACTACCTGTGGTAGGAAATGTATACAAGCAGTAAGAATCTTTCTGAATCATAGGACTGGTTACTTCATTTGATATTCCTTGAGCTTTTAGTCTATTATATCAGATAACTTAACAGACTATCCTATAACAAAATATCTTTGTTGCAGGTTATTTCATAATAGTCTGTTATTCAAGATGGCTTTCAGTGAGAGTCTAATTGCGTTCTTCTTTGCCATATTTTAATGGTTTTGGTTTAGATCTACCACAAACCAACTTCACATTTCGTTTAACTACTCAGTTGCCTATTAATGAATTTTGCAGAATTACCTTTTACAGTCACTTTTTATTTTAGTTATGAATTTTAACTTTTAATATTTTTATTTTCATTCATAAGCAAAATGTATGAATTTCAGGTTTTATTATTTTAATTATCTAGTTTTATGGTGTGTGTTTTACTTTACTGCTACTAGTGTGCTTTGTTACAAATCACTTTAAAGATCAAGTTGAAAGTTACAACTTATTCTAACTATTAATTAAAACACCATTGATGGTACAGCACAAGCAGTTGCCAGTCTTTCCTGTTACAGTTTACTGACACAAAAAAACTAGAACTACCATACTTCACTACTGTGACTTTGCTTTTTGAAGAAACAAATGATCAAGTCAACAGCAAAACAAAATAAAATGTTAAGTTAGAAATAATATGCAAAACAAAAAAAGATATAACATTATTATAGGAAGTCTACGTAGCATTTTCAGATTTGTTGCGCTGTACCAAACATCTCTAGAAACCTGAAACTCCTGCAGCAAAATTTGGTCTTGTTTAAATGATGTGAGGTACACATGGTGGTTCAGTTATCCTGGAGTGCATACAGTCATTATGCAGTACCAATATGCCAGTTAATTTCTGCAGATTTTACATAGGAGGCTACATCAGTTGTGCCATAGAATCATTTTCATCCATGCATTTATTTGCTAATCTACTTGTCTTGGGGTCATGGTTGTAAGCCATTGAGCAGAGTATAGAAACTTCTCTATCCTCATCTATACTCTCCAGCTCATTGTGTAGTAATTCACAAATGTTTCCCGACAAACTGAGATATACAATGCCTCCTATTGATACAGGGGGATTCTTCTCATTGGACCATGCCTGGTTCATTTCTTGTGTGAGGCACCAAAGGGACATTTTCACAAGATGACCAAATGACTTCAACTTAATTGTCCCAGCATGAAGGACCAGGGGATGTATTTCAGGGTCCTTCAGGATTACAAATCTCCACATTCTACTGTAAAGACTGATGAATTGGTACTTGTAAATCAGCTTAATTTCTGCCATTCACATCCACAGTCTTAGCATGTCCATCGCAACCCAATGGTTAGCATCACATGTAAGGATGAGGACATATGCTGAATGATAAATTGACAACGTTGTGTTTTCATGCAGGTCATTCTTCCTCACACCAGTCTTACACGGCAGCTAAAAGGACTGTTACTGCTGCACCATCTGATGGCCACCCTCCTGGTTCCCTCTACCTTCATTAATGAGCAAGAGCCCAAGATACTTAGATGCCTCCACTAAGCAACTGTTTCACCTTCACCTCAAGAAAATCTATTCCTTTCCCAGAAAGGAACTAAGACCTCAAACTTGGAGGTACTAATTTTCACTCCAGCCAGTTTTTTTCCCCACAAGCAAACTGCTTCAGGGTGCACTGGTAATTGCACTGATTTGAGGCTGAGGCAACATCATCATCATCTGAGAAGAACAAACATGCAATCCTTACACCTTCAAGCTGGATACTCTGCAAACTTTAGCTGCTGCTTGATACTCTGTGCATTAAAATCACAAGCAGGAGAATAGACAAGCAATGCTGTAGAAGGAGTCTTATCCTGGCCTTGAATACATTTGACTTATTTTCAAGAATGTGGACTTACTGCTCAATGATAAAATACAGGAACTGGCTGACAGACTGAAATGGCTTTAGGGTCATCATGTACTATTATAACACCCCACACAAGCCATTCATGGATACACAGTTATGTGCCATTTCCAAGTCCCAAAAACACATGTAGATTGTTGTTAAATCTTGCAAGGGCAGAGAGTTCATCCACTCATACATTCTCAGGCCATAATATCTACTACTGCTCCTCAAAGGTGTTACTATTGCTTAAAGTAGCCATTCCAGCACTCGAGAAAAATATGAAACATGATACTGCTTTAATGACTGACTCTGTAGTTATGCCAACAGACTGACACCAGGGTCAGGAAAGATGCAGACCATTCAACTAATCACTAAATGGTGGTAATTTGAGTCAGTCAGGCAGAAAAAAAAGACAAACTGGAAAACACAAGCATAATGAGATACTGAGGTTATTCCCATCACCAGAAGAGCTTCAGACACACACCCAGAGAGACTGAGGACACAAAGTCTGAAATAATCCTGATAAAGACTACAGTAGTTGAGGTGGCAGCTAGGAGCTATGTCTGAAAGGGGGTTGACACTTGAGATGGTAGTTATCTCAGATCCAGTGGTGGATATTCGAAGTGAAGGAAGCTATCAGGATAAAGTAAGATGCCTTTCAAGTGGCACCAGTAGTAGGCAAGCCCCAGTATCCCTGATAGATACTGACAAACCATGAAAACAGTAGCTGTAGCAGTTGTCACTGTGAAACCTCAGATATTGAGGATGTGGGAGGGGTTTGACAAGGCCATAAAAAATATTTTGGGTAGTCTGACAGAGGTTCTAACAAAATACCTCATGACTGAAGGGTGGGCTACTAGTTATACTGTTCTCATCAAAGGTGCAGAAACTCTAACCTCATTTGGGGAAATAAAAAATCCCCCAGAACCAAATCCACAATACACTTTTAATAACAAGCAAAATCACAATTTAACAATGACTGAGTGCTTTTGTCCAAAAGTAAGGACTTACTCAGAACAGTTAACCATACAAAGTAAACACTATATATAGTTTCACCCAGTAAATCAATGAAACCATAGTTTCATTAATTAATTACCTCAATCCTTGTCATACACCAATCAAGTTAAACCCCCCCCGCCATAAAGGTACGTGCCTATCTAAAAGGAATTTTACACTAAAAGTCCACATATTCCTGAAATCATAGCTGTAACTAAAAATAAACAATAGAAAATAAAGGACAGCAAAAAGAACTGTAAATACTTAAGCACAGATGGAGCAACACAGATAAAAGTTCATTATACCTTTAAAAATCTATACATTTTATAAATAGTAGGCAGACTTAAGTTTAAGCCAGCAACAAGTGAGCCATGTTCCAGTAGTTTATTTAAAACTACTAAGACCACATTACATGCAAAACGGACCGGTTTCGGCCAACAAAAATCCTGGCCTTCTTCAGTGTATTACAAACAGCATGATAATAGTCAGGTCTTATATAGTGAATGAAAACATATCATTGGTTGATGAATACATATTAATTAGTGAACTCATGAATATTTATATTTATAAATAAACCATATGGACTTAAAAAATCTATTTAAGAATTCAATCATAAATATTCATTAAGTCCTGGATTAAATAAAGCCCCAAGTTTTGTGATCCATTTTTTTCCCTAGCATCTAATTTCTTGTGCCAGCCAGATTTGTGAGTTCGATCACCAATAAGTTTATCTATGATAATGAAATGGAATTGAGCTGTTGGATGTGTGAGTGTGTGTTTATATAAAGCATTGGTGGTTCTTTTGCATTTAATATCACTTAGGTGTTCAGACATACGTAGCCTGAAAGGTCTAGAAGTCTGACCTATGTAAAATGCATGGCAACTACAACAAGCCATATAAATAGCCCAATCTGTATTACAGTTGGCAAAGAAGCGAATATCAAAAACAATACTACTGTTTCTACTAGTGAATTCCTTGGACTTTAGAATGTGTTTACAATTGACACAGTGTCCACAGGGAAAACATCCAATCAATCTATCACCCAAAATAGTAGTTTGATATAACACAGGTAGTCTAGACTCAGAATGATGTTTATAATGATTGAAGTATCCAGCTAGATTCTTTCCTTTACGGAAAGAAAAAGAACATGTATTCAGAATGAATGGTTGGATCTTATTGTCAGCTTTAAGTATGTTCCAATTGTCTTTAATGATATTCATAAATCTATTAGTATTTCTGCCAAACGTAGTGGTAAACCGTAATATATTGGACGATGATGATTTGTTTTTGTTTTTGTATATCAATAAATTATCTCTGTCCAAACCCAAGGCATGGTTCTGGGCCATAGTGACATATCCTGAGCTGTAGCCTCTATTCATAAATCTGTTGTGTAAATCATGAGCATGATGTTTAAAACTGACATCATCTGAGCAATTACGTCTTACTCTAAGAAATTGTGATTTTGGAATGTTTTTGGCTATATGTTTTGGATGAAAGCTGGAGGCATGGAGTAAAGTATTATATTGTGGGAATTTTCGATAAACTTCAGTTTTGAGGGTATCATCCTCATTTTTTGTGACCAGAACATCCAAAAACGTGATGGATTTTTGGTCATAGGTAATGGTAAACTGAATTCCCCATTTGTTGTCATTTAGGTACTCCATAAATTCCTGGAGGTATCCAATATCTGATCTCCATACCATCCAGCAGTCATCCAAATATCTCCGCCAAATGTCAATATCAGGCAGAAACAAGTTATGAGTATCATCATAAATCATGATTTCCTCTATGTAAGCCATGAAGAGATCAGCATATATGGGGCAAAAGCCCCCATTGCTGTACCCTTGATCTGTAAATAACATTCCTGATCATAGAAGAAGACGTTTTTAGTTAGTACATGCTCAGTTAGATTTATTAGAAAAGTGTTAAAACCAGGTTGATACAGGTTAGATTTGTAAAGCCAATACTCAATGGCATCAAGACCAGCCCAATGGGGGATGTTAGTATATAATGAGCTGACATCCAATGTGGATAGCCACCAATCCTGTTCTAATTGCATATCATTAGCTATGCTCAAAAATTGTGTCGTGTCCTGTATTCTAGATCTAACCCAAGGTAAAAGTGGTTTTAAATACCTGGTCAAAAATTCTGAGAGCGGCTCAGTGAGTGATCCTATGCCCGACACTATTGGCCTGCCTGGTGGATGTAAAGGATCTTTGTGTATCTTAGGCAGAAAATAAATAAATTGTCTGGCAGGGTCAGTGATGGTTAGGTGTCTTATTGTTTTATCTGTAATAATCCCATTATCAACCGCAGAATGTAGAAAATCATTGATTTGTTCAGTAAATACTGGTGTGGGATCAAGAGGCATTTTATTATAGTATCGGGCATCACCCAATTGTCGGTGTGCCTCAATATCATAATAGCTCCAATCCATAACCACCACTGCTCCACCTTTGTCAGCATGAAGAATTACCAATTCCTTATTTCTAACTAATTCATCTAAGCTAGATATGTCACTTTCAGTCATATTATTGGGCATTGGTTGTAAGGAATTATGCTGAAAATGTAAGTCACTGAGTACATTGCGTAAAAAAAGACCAACAGAGGGATGCATAGGAGGTGTAAATGATGAAGCATGATATCTGAAAACATCCATATGTTGCTGTTCTTCATCCCCCTTGTCCTGAAAAAACAATTTAAGGTTAATAAGTTTGCAAAAAGAAAATAAATCTTGTGCAAAATTATCTTCAGGAACAAAAAAACCCGGGATAAAAGATAATCCATTATTTAGTAAAGATATTTGTTCGGATGTTAATACAGTATTAGAGATGTTACAAACATTATCTACTTGTTCGTTAATACTTCCATCAAATTTTGGAGACTTGTAACCCTTTTTATGTTTCCTGCCACCCCTCCTACCCCCCTGTTGGGCCTAAAGGGATTGTATGATTACTACGTTTGGGCGTAGGGGACCCCATGGTGTGTTGTGTATCAGTGTCAGTTCCTGATGAGGTGTCATAATCAATGGAATCAATGATATTTCCATGTCCTTTTAAAATGGAACGTGGACGTTTCCTTTTGGAACTGGATGTATTAATGTTCTCTGCATTTTGGAATCTGACATGTCTAATCTGTTTAAATGGTTGTCCTTTCTGATAATCAGACAAGTCCCGTGCAA
The DNA here is from genome assembly GCF_019279795.1 of Protopterus annectens. Taxonomy (NCBI): domain Eukaryota; kingdom Metazoa; phylum Chordata; order Ceratodontiformes; family Protopteridae; genus Protopterus; species Protopterus annectens. Next base: position 857,410,206 of record NC_056749.1, read on the forward strand.
ATTTTTTAAGTTTCCTTTCCTTAAGGCTAGTGTCAAAATTCAACAAATCAGAGCTGAGTTTGGATAGTAATGGAGGAAAAAAACTATCCTGTTGGTATTGGTTGCAATCCTCAATAAGTTGTAACACCTTAGAGTTTTCTTTGTCAATAATCCTGGTATAATAATTGGACAGAGAATGGACAAACTTCATAGAACATTCTTGTTGAATGGATAACCATTCAGTAGTGAGAATTTCATTGGGATCTGCCACCAGTGGCTGAATCTTGACCCTCAGACCCCTAGGACAAATGTCCTTGGCCAAATAAGCTTTCAATAGTTTGTGGTGCCCCAAGTTTTGTGATCCATTTTCTCTCCCTAGCATCTAATTTCTTGTGCCAGCCAGATTTGTGAGTTCGATCACCAATAAGTTTATCTATGATAATGAAATGGACTAGAGCTCATACTATACCATTATTGTCCTGTGTCTAACATGGCTTAAATGTGCATGTTTTTGCATAAATTATATTCTGGCCATTATTGTTTAAATATTATCATCTGTTGGTATTGACACAGGGCGTGGTTGCTCTTTATTATAATAGTGTTATATTATATCTTTGATCATTTTTTATGATGGATTTAAACAAAATATTCTTGGATTTATCTTCGGACAAAGATGATCTGGCACTTTTTGGTATTGGTTTGGGCACTGATGGCTCTTCTAATTCCAATCCTTTGAAGCCAGAACAGTTATGTCAAAAATCATTTGATGATCTTAATAAAAATATGAGATCACTGAGATCTGATGTTTGGCACCACAAACTATTGAAAGCTTATTTGGCCAAGGACATTTGTCCTAGGGGTCTGAGGGTCAAGATTCAGCCACTGGTGGCAGATCCCGATGAAATTCTCACTACTGAATGGTTATCCATTCAACAAGAATGTTCTATGAAGTTTGTCCATTCTCTGTACAATTATTATACCAGGATTATTGACAAAGAAAACTCTAAGGTGTTACAACTTATTGAGGATTGCAACCAATACCAACAGGATAGTTTTTTTCCTTCATTACTATCCAAACTCAGCTCTGATTTGTTGAATTTTGACACTAGCCTTAAGGAAAGGAAACTTAAAAAATTTGCACGGGACTTGTCTGATTATCAGAAAGGACAACCATTTAAACAGATTAGACATGTCAGATTCCAAAATGCAGAGAACATTAATACATCCAGTTCCAAAAGGAAACGTCCACGTTCCATTTTAAAAGGACGTGGAAATATCATTGATTCCACTGATTATGACACCTCATCAGGAACTGACACTGATACACAACACACCATGGGGTCCCCTACGCCCAAACGTAGTAATCATACAATCCCTTTAGGCCCAACAGGGGGGGTAGGAGGGGTGGCAGGAAACATAAAAAGGGTTACAAGTCTCCAAAATTTGATGGAAGTATTAACGAACAAGTAGATAATGTTTGTAACATCTCTAATACTGTATTAACATCCGAACAAATATCTTTACTAAATAAAGGATTATCTTTTATCCCGGGTTTTTTTGTTCCTGAAGATAATTTTGCACAAGATTTATTTTCTTTTTGCAGACTTATTAACCTTAAATTGTTTTTTCAGGACAAGGGGGATGAAGAACAGCAACATATGGATGTTTTCAGATATCATGCTTCATCATTTACACCTCCTATGCATCCCTCTGTTGGTCTTTTTTTACGCAATGTACTCAGTGACTTACATTTTCAGCATAATTCCTTACAACCAATGCCCAATAATATGACTGAAAGTGACATATCTAGCTTAGATGAATTAGTTAGAAATAAGGAATTGGTAATTCTTCATGCTGACAAAGGTGGGGCAGTGGTGGTTATGGATTGGAGCTATTATGATATTGAGGCACGCCGACAATTGGGTGATGCCCGATACTATAATAAAATGCCTCTTGATCCCACACCAGTATTTACTGAACAAATCAATGATTTTCTACATTCTGCGGTTGATAATGGGATTATTACAGATAAAACATTAAGACACCTAACCATCACTGACCCTGCCAGACAATTTATTTATTTTCTGCCTAAGATACACAAAGATCCTTTACATCCACCAGGCAGGCCAATAGTGTTGGGCATAGGATCACTCACTGAGCCGCTCTCAGAATTTTTGACCAGGTATTTAAAACCACTTTTACCTTGGGTTAGATCTAGAATACAGGACACTACACAATTTTTGAGCATAGCTAATGATATGCAATTAGAACAGGATTGGTGGCTATGCACATTGGATGTCAGCTCATTATATACTAACATCCCCCATTGGGCTGGTCTTGATGCCATTGAGTATTGGCTTTACAAATCTAACCTGTATCAACCTGGTTTTAACACTTTTCTAATAAATCTAACTGAGCATATACTAACTAAAAACGTCTTCTTCTATGATCAGGAATGTTATTTACAGATCAAGGGTACAGCAATGGGGGCTTCTTTTGCCCCCATATATGCTGATCTCTTCATGGCTTACATAGAGGAAATCATGATTTATGATGATACTCATAACTTGTTTCTGCCTGATATTGACATTTGGTGGAGATATTTGGATGACTGCTGGATGGTATGGAGATCAGATATTGGATACCTCCAGGAATTTATGGAGTATCTAAATGACAACAAATGGGGAATTCAGTTTACCATTACCTATGACCAAAAATCCATCACGTTTTTGGATGTTCTGGTCACAAAAAATGAGGATGATACCCTCAAAACTGAAGTTTATCGAAAATTCACACAATATAATACTTTACTCCATGCCTCCAGCTTTCATCCAAAACATATAGCCAAAAACATTCCAAAATCACAATTTCTTAGAATAAGACGTAATTGCTCAGATAATGTCAGTTTTAAACATCATGCTCATGATTTACACAATAGATTTATGAATAGAGGCTACAGCTCAGGATATGTCACTATGGCCCAGAACCATGCCTTGGGTTTGGACAGAGATAATTTATTGATATACAAAAACAAAAACAAATCATCATCGTCCAATAGATTACGGTTTACCACTACGTTTGGCAGAAATACTAATAGATTTATGAATATCATTAAAGACAATTGGAACATACTTAAAGCTGACAATAAGATCCAACCATTCATTCCGAATACATGTTCTTTTTCTTTCCGTAAAGGAAAGAATCTAGCTGGATACTTCAATCATTATAAACATCATTCTGAGTCTAGACTACCTGTGTTATATCAAACTACTATTTTGGGTGATAGATTGATTGGATTTTTTCCCTGTGGACACTGTGTCAATTGTAAACACATTCTAAAGTCCAAGGAATTCACTAGTAGAAACAGTAGTATTGTTTTTGACATTCGCTTCTTTGCCAACTGTAATACAGATTGGGCTATTTATATGGCTTGTTGTAGTTGCCATGCATTTTACATAGGTCAGACTTCTAGACCTTTCAGGCTACGTATGTCTGAACACCTAAGTGATATTAAATGCAAAAGAACCACCAATGCTTTATATAAACACACACACACATCCAACAGCTCAATTCCATTTCATTATCATAGATAAACTTATTGGTGATCGAACTCACAAATCTGGCTGGCACAAGAAATTAGATGCTAGGGAGAAAAAATGGATCACAAAACTTGGGGCTTTATTTAATCCAGGACTTAATGAATATTTATGATTGAATTCTTAAATAGATTTTTTAAGTCCATATGGTTTATTTATAAATATAAATATTCATGAGTTCACTAATTAATATGTATTCATCAACCAATGATATGTTTTCATTCACTATATAAGACCTGACTATTATCATGCTGTTTGTAATACACTGAAGAAGGCCAGGATTTTTGTTGGCCGAAACCGGTCTGTTTTGCATGTAATGTGGTCTTAGTAGTTTTAAATAAACTACTGGAACATGGCTCACTTGTTGCTGGCTTGAATATTTTGAATCAGGTTCGATTTTTTTTGCCGTGCAACCTCCCGCGTGCAGGGGAACTTTATTTGGGAGACTTAAGTTTAAAACATAAACTATGAAAGTCATGTCATTCAACCCAGGTAATACTATTGCATTGGTTCTCAATTGTCACTGTTAACTCTTTATAATCTAAAAATTCATCCTCTGGTCTACCCCTAGTGTCAACAGAAGAGTGGATGATAGCATAAAATCCAAATTTATGAATGTCTACTGTACAAATGTGTTTAAATAAGGCATTGCATTCATCATTTTTAATATCCTATAAATTAAGATAAATGCATGGTTTAAATAGTTGTATTGTTTTCCCAATGAAAAAACAGGGACACATTTGACATTGAGGTACATAAATGACTCAGCACCCTGACAGTTCTAACTATGCATTAATTTCACCATCCGATACCTATAAATATGGGATGAGAAACCCTCAATTATATATTTGTATGGCTTACAGCATCCACAGTGGGACACTTTTCCATTTAGCCTATCAATCCGTGTCCTCATCAACATAGTCTTAAAACTGCCTTTCTTGTAAACTATCCTTGGGGTATGACCTAAGATATTAACATGGCCCTGTTAATAATAAACACCCTCCAGATTTCGTCAATAATGGCTCTAATGTCATAAAAAATCACTGTTAAAAGATCGTCCATTCTCCCCCTTCCTTTTAACCTCCTGGAAAATACCATTTAAGAAACTGGGGGGGGGGGGGTAACCCTGTCTCTCAAACATATGCTGTAACTTAGCACTTTCCACTTCAAGCAGAGTTCTGAAAAAACAATTCTAGATAATGTAACACACTGTCCTTTAACTAAAGATTTCTTCTTATAAATATAATGCTGGCTGTTGAAATGCAAAAAACTATTAGAATAAGTGGGTTTCCTATAAAAGGATGATTCAGAACCTCCTCTTACCCTGTTCTTAATTACAGAAATATCCAAATAGTTAATTTTATCAAAACTAAACCACATAGTAAATTAAAAAAAAAGTCGTAGACTCCAAATATTGAAAGAACTGGTTCAACTTGTCTAGTGTACTTGTCCACAAAATAACAATATCATCCAAGTAACATTCATATAAGGACCTACAACTTTTATATTTAGAGAGGAATACATATTAATTTTCCCAAAAGGCCATAACCGTTACCAAAAATGAGGGTGCACAATGCCGCCAGGGCCACCCCATTATTTTGCTTAAACAGCTGACCTTCAAAGATAATAAAATTGTTGCTCAAAATCAAATCCATTAAGACTTTTAATGTCTTAACTCTATTGTGGTACAAGTTAGTATTAAAACACAAAAATTCATAAAACCAGTCCAGACCTAGGTGGTGGTGATTGACAAAGTATAAATACTTCCCATGTACAGTCACAAACAGAGGAATCAGCAAAGACAGGAATGGACTTATCCCAACCAACGCTCAACGTACAAATGACAGAGGAGGAGGGTGATGAATCAGGTGGACTGTCATAGATTCTGAGTAGCAAAGACATTCTGGGGGATTCAATAAAGCCTACATGGTCATTTTTCACTGTGTGCACATTGTGGCATGATGCACACATCTGCACAAAAACTTTTAGATTCAGTAAGTGCCATGGAGAGGTTTGTACTCTTGACAAAGTAAACACTTTGCCATGCAAATCAGAGCATAAGCAGCTGAATTCCATGCTAATCAACCAATCCAGCACAGAGGAGCTATTCAACAAGGTATAAACCTAGGTACATGGTTGCTATCTGGTGCAGATTCAGGGCTGTTGGCACAGTGATGATGCAAATGAGGTCTGAACTCATTAGAATTGCTGAATCTCAAATCCTTGGTTCTGTGTATCTGATGTAAACATAGTGCAGGCACTCCCTTAGTGTTTGTGTTTAATGGATGGCAACTGTGAATGCTTATATTAGGTGAGTATATTGGGTTAGACTTATAAAGTGTTACATGTACATCCATCAGGATTGGAAATGCAAGTAAGCAGTGCACAGTTCACAGGTTCTGTTTCATTAACATCCAACTTTCTCTTCATTTGTATGCAAATTGTGTTTTCTCTGTCAGTTTTTTATTATTATTTTATTATGTTTGGCCATTGTTTGGGTGATGCAGCATTTAGCACAATCATGGGCACTGGAAGAATTAATGGAAGGTTTGGATGTGCTTATCTTGTTTGCATAGTGTTACACATATGGAAAAGGGGAGACCTTAGGAATGACTGGTACATAACAGAATATCATGCAACCATTCCAGTGTCAGCATCACTAAAATATGTCAGTTAGTACTTAGTCTGTAGAATACGTCTGCTATTTAACTGACTCTGTGGCAGCAGGTGTTAATGCAGTTAATGCAGTGATACATTCCTTTTAGGAGCCAGATGGTACTGGCTTCGAATATAGCTGTATGTAATACTTTTAACTAGTTTTGCTTTAACATTGCTGCATGTTGGTGCAGAATGTGCACCATTGCACAATAATGCATTAAAGAAAAGAAATGGGGACTATAGCACTGTGATGAAATAGGATGCTAAACTCTGCCAGTTAGTAATGAGTTTCTGGAATACACCTGCAACTTACCTGGCTCTGTGACAGCATGAGTTAATGCAGTGATAGATGGAAAAGGCACGTGTGCAAAATGGAGAGCTATGTATGGGATTTTTTCTTTTTTTGTGGGACAGGTATTCATTTATTTATTTTTTTTTGGGAGAGAGAGCGAGAGGAATGATGAGAAAGGGATGCTGAGTCTGGTAAGCTGGGAAGGTGAGAAGCAAAGCAATGACAATCAAGACAAGACACAGGGAGGGTGATGGACACAAGAGGTTGGTGGACACCATGGATGGGGTGAGGGTGGGGATATCCAGGACCCATGTTCATCAAGCTGGGTAATAGTGAAAATCGAGTCGGCATCCACTGGACTGTCATCACTGTCACCTCACTCTGCCACTGGCTGGAGCACTGGGCATCTCCTTACCTTCTTTCTGGTCCTACATAAAATGAGGTAGAACAGCTCCTCCATCCCACATAGGCAATGCACTACCAGTGAGTTGCACAACCTACACACCATCCCTGGCAGTTCAGCACAGCTGATAAACTCACCATCTCTGTAACTGCTCCCTGAGTGAACCACTGGGCTATCCTCCAGGGCAAAGCTACCTAAAGGGGCAGGAAGTGCAGGGGTAGAAGAGGTGGTGCTGCCAAGTTAGATTCCAGACATGCTGGGTAATGGTGCCAGGGGGCCAATGAGGGGGTAGCCAGATCCTTTGGGGCAGGCCTACCTGTGCTATGGAACATTTTGTGATGTGATGCACATGGATGACATGGACACATTTTGATGACACATAATATAAAACAACAAAAATAAGAGAGAGATAAGGGTTAGGGGTGAGAAAAAAAAAAGAGATAAGATTAGTACCTTCATATGTAACATACAATGCATTAATGCAATTATTTGGCTCTGTTATCTTAACCTTTATTCTTAAGACTACCAGCTCCTAATGGATAACTATTAATTTTAAGAACACCAGCTCCTAACAGATGCACACTATACTACAGATTGCAGCAAGTACCCCTTTACATGTGGATATACTGCATATATGTGTGTTCCAATTATACAGATTACCATTTACAGGAGGGCATGTGTGCTACTGGTATAAAGCTTTTACTTTAAAGCAGTAGTGTCCAACCCGCGGCCCGCGGGCCGCATGCGGCCCTCAGAGCTCTTCCATGCGGCCCGCGACCCTTAAATTTAAATTTAAATTTAATTTCATCTTTTTTCCCCGTGTTTACATGTCCGCGTAGTTTTCCTCTTCTGCGCATGCGCCAACTTTCTTTTTTTTCCGTTTTTCCCATACCAGCGTCTTTGCGCTGGTATGCGCATGCGCGAAAACACCGTTCGGGCTATTTTAAAGGCAAGCTGCAGGGAAGGAGCGTAGAATCGTAGCGTAGCCACAGAAGAGAGAGGATCTATTTTTCTATTAATCGTGTACACACCGACTACTGACTACATTAACGAAAGGTAAGTTACACAAGATGAAAGTGTTTTTTTGAAGTTAGATTAAAAAAGCAAAGAAAAGGTTTGAGCAAGCAGTCTCCAGGATTTGACAACACAGAGATGTTTTGATTTTAAAATTCCAGAGTGTATTTTACTGTGGTTTGCAGTTGAGAATTCAGTGATTGTACTTTACTTAACATTTTTTTATTTGTAACGGGTAAGCCCATTGTGTTAACAGTTATAAAGTTGTAGTTCTGCGGGTGTTTCTTTTTCAGCTGTCGAGAGAATTGCTACTGTGCTTCTCCCAGAATCCAGCGAGAGTTGTAAAATTAGACAGAAATTGTGCTATCCTTTTACTAAATTAAAGATATTCATTTTTGTAGTTTAGTAACTTTGTGTTGTTTAATCTTAGTAGTTTTATTTTGCCCATGTAAAGATTATGTGTTTTTAAATACGGATAAGTATATTATACGGGGGTATACGCATTGATGTTCATTTTCTTTCACATTGTTAAATAATACATTTGATTACAACTGTTTTCGGCTGTAGCACTTCCTGTGGGGAGGCTTTAGTTTTCCTCAACCTTTTCACTCCAAAATGTGGATTGCTGTCTTCTGCACTGTGGGGCATATTTGTGAAGTATACCTTGTGTTATGAGTAACATTCCTCATTTTTGATTCTTAAGTCTGTTACTCGTTCTATTTTAGCTGAAGATCTTTCTGTAAGTGTAAAGTAACATTTTAATAATCTTTTAAGCTTCTTTGTTGAAGTTAAGTAAGATATTGGTAACACTTTGGCTCTATGTTTCACACTACAAAACCTAGTGTTGCACATTTTGGCCATTTGTTCCACGTTATGAGCGGTACTGTTTCACATTTTGGAAATGAAAGTTTGATAGCTATGATGTGGGACAAATGGTCGAGATGTGAAATACTTGCTATCAGGGTTCAATAGTGAAAACAGAAAAGTGGCAGCACTAGCATGTGTTCTATTGATTCTATCAGTGACAACTGAAATTTTCCATGACAATCTAATTGTGCCTGCATACAAAGGGTGTTAAAACCTCTGTGGTAGTTACCTTGAAAAAGAGGTACCATCCAACAAGAGTGGATATAAAATTCATTATCAAGTCTCAGTTGTGCACTTGCTAGAGAAGTTTGCACATGCGCTGATTAGGATTGTGGCTAGCTCTACTATAATATGAAGAGAGTTGTTGTGTCTTTCGGCTTTTCCAGTTGTAGGTCGCCAAAGTGGAAATCCGGTCTGCTAATGATTGGTAGTTGTTTTTTAGGTGCCGAGTTACCAGCCCTGATGCACAACCTTCAATGAAGGTACGCCCATTCATGCATGTCTCCACGCAGAAGGCTTTTCAGTGCTTTCTTTCTTAAAATGTTTTTCGTTCCACTATGAGGCATCCTAAGTAGCTAACATCAAACCTGATGATTCAGACTTGTAAAAAGCACCTGATGAAATTGTGGGCAATGTTGTTTTTGAGAGGCAGCTTTGTAACCCACCCACCCACCATGAGAAACCTCTCTCCCAACTCCCTTTTATGTGCACAGGTGTAGGTAAAAGACCAGTGCTCTGAAAATGAGAGAACATGACTTGTGTGGCTGTGATCTCACTGTGCATTTGAATAATGTGTAGTATCATTATGAATGAAAAGCATTCCGAGTCTGGCATATTCAGGGAGTGAGAAAACGTAAGTAACAGTTCACTGAAAGGTAGGACTCCTTTTTCTAAAATTAGCTGTTGCTATGTGGCTGCTTCTGCCGTATGTAGTGTAATTGTTCTTCTTGACATTGTACTTGGATAGGATAGTGGTGCATTGATTAGCATTGTTGCCTTACAGTACTTGGTTATTCAGTTTGATTCCTAGGTGGGGATGCGTTTTGAACATATTTTATATGTGCTTCCTGTGTTTCAGATTGTGACAAGTGCTCTGGTTTTCTCCCATGTTCCAAAGAGATGCTTTGGGTGAATTGGCATTACCCAAATTGCCTATAGGTGTGCATTTGTATCAAGAGAGAGTGAGTGACTGTGTGCATCCTGTGACAGACTGACACCCTACTTTGTTTAGGTTTATTTGGGTTATTTCTTCTGCCTTGTGTTTAGTCAAGTGAATGCTAGGTAGGATATGCACTTTCTCCTTCATAACCCTGAAATGAGTTAGGTGGGAAAATGCAGAATTAGCTAATTTGCATTCAGCACTCAACAGCTGTGTGCACTTGTTAAGGCACCTTAAACTTGCATTGCCTTTGATGAATTTGCTCTTGAATACATTTTGTGTCCATTTCTGTTAACTTGTTTGCTGCAAGACCCGACTCCCAACAGTTATCACTGAGGATTTTGTTATTGTGCATTGTAAGCAAGTTTAACATGGAAGAGCCTTGCTGCATATTATCTTTTACTAGTCAAGCTGCATATTTTCTTGTACTAGTCAAGTACATGTCTGCTCTGTGCTGGAAGGTGGCTGTGGTTGTGACCCCCCTCCCCCCCAAAGGAGTAACCTTGCACTCTAAGGACCACTTCAGTTGTCCACTGTTCTAAACTGACTGTAATTGATCTGAAGATGGGAAGCCTGCTTCGCTATGCTCTACTTTGCCTCACTGCTCTACCCTATCCCCAAATCCACAGTTAGTCAGCGAGAGCAGGCAAGCATGTCAGCAGAGGTGTATGGCAAGCTGACAAGGAGCCAGTTGGCTGAAATGTGCCAGACTAAAGGACTTGTGTATGTTAACCTGACTAAAGCAGACATGATTGCAGCTTTAGGCACAGCTGCATCACAGAACAGCAACATCGAGGACAATCCGACTGGCTGTGGAGATGTAAAACTCTCAGAAAATGGACAGTTCAACCTTTCCACATAGGTCGGACTTAAAAATCCATCTGGAGCTAAAGAGACTTCAGTTGGAGGCCAAGGGTTTGGAAATAGTGTGTGTGTGAGTGTGTGTGTGAGTGTGTGTGTGAGTGTGTGTGTGAGTGTGTGTGTGAGTGTGTGAGTGTGTGTGTGTGAGTGTGTGAGTGTGTGAGTGTGTGAGTGTGTGAGTGTGTGAGTGTGTGAGTGTGTGAGTGTGTGAGTGTGTGAAAGTTAGTTGGTAGTAACGTTTGAGCCAGAAAAACATCATCCTCATGGATAGAGTGAGTCCCATGCACACGTGTTTAACGTGGTTTACAGTGAAATTGGTATGTTGTCTTGAGATACAACAGAAAGGAACTGGGGTCTATATTCAGCAATGGAATAAGGATTGAATAACATGGCTTTGGATTTGTAGATATTCTGTAATGTAAAAGATTATGGCAAAATAACCATGCTTGCATTCAATTTGTATCTCCTGCAGAACAAGATGAACTTAAAATGCCCCAGAAGCTACAGTTGGCAATGCATAGTTATCATAGCACTTTCTAAGGCTGCATTGGTCTTGAAGTCTTATGAAAAGTTCTCCTTATATTGAGAGTTCGAGCTAAGGTTCAAAAACAATTAATTTTCTAGCTAGCGTGTGTAGTAAAATGGAAGCCTTCAAGGAAATGTGTGTGTTAATTTATCTTTGCTTATGGGAGGGGGTGCAATTGGTGCAGGAGGAGAGGGTGGTGACCCCTCTCATCTGTTCAGATGTTCGTAGAATGTCTGTTTATCTTATTTTTAGTCTTTTCCCTCTATAAATTTGTCATTTTCTGGTAAATCGATGAGGATTAAGTCGCCGCTAAAGCTAAATGGTGACATACACTTGAGTTTTAGAGTTCATATCCTTCAGAAAATGCATCCTAACTCAAATCCTGTTATTGCAACTTTCTAATCTAAGTTGATAAGAGCAGTTTTTAAAATGTGTCCTTTTGGGGCTTTTTCCACTTCATTTATTAGGCTTTACCTGGTTTACCAGATTTCTTGCCCTGTCAGGTTTTGTGGTATGGGGTGGATGTTGGTGGGGGGGGGGGAGTGGTCATGATTGCTGGACACAGCAACTGTATGTATTTGTACAGTATAATAAACATGCTTCAGCTTTCTAGTCTCTGGGGAAAAAAGATTGTTTATGATAGAATCTGTGACTGTGCTGTTACTAAACTTGTCAAATGCAATGTGGCAGAGAGAAGAGGGGAAATAATTACAGGACTGATGGATTCAGGGAGCATGATTGTATTAGTTATAGTACACAGTATGTCTGTAAGCATAAAACAAGTAGTAAAAAGAAAATGTATCATTTCCTGCAAGTGTTGTGTGTTTTTGGTTGTATGGTTTGCATTGTTTTTCGGCATAATTGATACAACTACATTGTAAAGCTGTGCACAGTTTTCAGAAAATATTTTTGGACTTGGGTTTGGGAAGGTAATGTGGAGTTGTTTGTAGTGAAAATTTAAAACACCTCGATAATCAAACTTTTCATGCGTTATAGTAGTTGTGTCTTAAAAGTAAAAGGGTGCCTTCTTTTTGTGAAACAGGATATTTTAACAAACCTGTCCCTTCCTTACTTGTGTGTGGGCCAAACCCAAAAGTAAGCAACAGATTTCTCTTCTGTCCTGGCTAATGAGACTTACGATGATGGAAATGAATGTACTGTAACAGAAGGGAGGGGTGAAGAAATAAAGTAACCTCAAAGAAAAGAAGAGTAGACAGTGGAGACAGACACAAAACATTAATATTTTTTCTAATACAGTGTTAACGGATAGATTTCTACTGTTTGTGGAATTGTAAAGTTGGCTAAGCAATTTGAGTGTGATGTTTGTTTCAGGTTGATATTGCAAACGTTTCTGATAGAGTACAAACAGTCTTTTTGGAGGGAAGGGTTCTTGTCATTTGGACCACAACAATGTTCTGGGGATAGTTACTTTTATTTTATAACAAAATGTTTGTATTTGGCACGTAAATGTAGTTCCACTAGGTAGGAAGAATTTTGGTACAGGACACATAGAAAATGGAGGTAACAGATGAGCGTAATCAATGTGTGTGTCTGAATGACAATAAGGAAATAGCTGCAGGATAAAACTGAATTGTGGATAAATACAGAATACACTGTTATTTGGACCAATTTTAATTCCTGTCTGATAGTGGAGTAGAAAAGGAAAATACACAATTAGGAGATGTGAATGTTGTTGTGTCACTAGTGTCTTTTGGCTTTTCCTGGTTAGGGGTCGCCACAGCGAACTCCAGTCTGCTAAAGATTGGTAGTTGATTTTACGTGTCGAGTTACCAGCCCTGATGCACAACCTTCAACGAAGGTACGCCCATTCACGCATGTCTCCACACTGAAGATGGTATAGCTGAGAATTGAACCAGACAGCAACACACAACCGCAGCACCACCACCACAGTCTAATTAGGAGGTGTGAATATTAGTCATTAATAAATATAAGCATATTACACAAGTGAAACAGTCTCTGCCAAAGTGACCCTCCAGCATATTACTACCCCTCCTCCCATTCTGCCCTAACTGAGGTGGGTTCATAGGTTCATAACTAGGCTATCTGCCCTAGGGCATTTATAAGCCTAGCCAGAATGTGTTTGGCTTTCACCACCCATTTTAAATTTATTTTGCTATGCTCTTTTCGAGAAAGTTAGTATACTGTGCCTCTGTCTAACAGTGACACAGAAATGATACCCGGGTAAACCTACGATCGCCCATCCACTCATCAAGATTCCTCTTGAAGAGAGTCAATGAGGACTCTGCCTAACCTGGACTGGGATTTTATTCCAGAGTGAAGGGAGCCTCTGGGTTATGAATTTGTCCCTCCAGCATGTCCTATTTATTTCAGTGCTGAGGTTCAAGTCTCTCGAGTGCGTAGCTCGATGGGATTTGGATTTTCTGAGGTGCAGCATGTCCATTAATTCCGGGTTGGACATGGCTTTATACGCCAGGCACAGATTGCCTCTGAACAGGCGGTATGCCACTGAGTAGCGCTGGAGTTTCTTTAACCGGGCAGCATATGGCATCTGTTTGAGCCCTTTGATCCTCTTGGTGAGGTACTTTTGGGGTCTTTCCAATTGCTGCAGGTGTCTGGTAAGGTCCATCCCAAAAGGGGCATTGTACTCAATTATGGGCCTGGTGAGGGTAAGATGCTACTCAAGGGCAGGGTCATACCGGCCTGGTCTACATGCTCAGAGAGCTCCTTTATGTCTCTCTTCATGTAGTCCAGGGAGGTACGTCTCAGGTCATTCACACCAGCATGGACAATGACTGAGTCATATTTGTACTTGCCTTGCAGTGACCTGAGTGCTTGTGTTGTGGCGGATCCTAGCGCCCAACAGGCTGCTCACCGTGACCCTCTCCTTGTTCAGCCTGGTGAGCGGGACGTCAGTGTGCCTGACGATAGTCACCTATTACAAGTGTATCAGGTGTGTTGTTTAGTCTTAAGGGCTGTGACTGCTCGGTACACTGGCTTTGTGAGCTATGTGTTGCACGTGTTTTGTTTTGGGGTAGCTGTTGCTTGGGTGTCTGCTTTGGAGGTGTCTGCTGCTTAAGCAGATAAAATCTCAGGACATTTGCCATTTTTTTTAATTTTTTGTCAGGACACAACTGCCCAAAGAGGGACTGTCCCTCGCAAAGTGGGACAGGTGGTAACCCTAATTGAACTATGCTGACTCATTTGTAAAATTACTTGGTAATTATACAGTCTGAATAATTCATTACAATATTTCAGTTTGTTATACTGTTCCATTGGTTATTCGTCAGTGCTGTCTATACTAAGCAAAATGACTCAAAAGAAAGGGGTGTTAAAATCTGTAGTCTAGTGAACGTCCATCAAACTAATATGAAACGGAGGTCAATATGTATATAAACTATATATAATATATATTGATTGTGGCCTTTTCCAGTAGGTATCTGTCTGCATGTCTGTCTGTTAACTGACTATGTAAGCTAGTCTGTGAACATCTCAATGCATTCGTGCTTGAAGTGTTTTTGAAGCATTCCTGAATTTCACAATTGCCTGTTGCAATTACTGAAGTAAGCATCACGAGTGCAAATTACATACAAAACAAGGCATTATGACAAAAAATACTTTTTGTCTTAATTAAATAAACAAACCAGCCACAATTGAAAGGTTTTTAAATATATTTAATAATAAACAATAAAAAGAATAAGACAATATTCAATCACTCAATGAATAAAGTGACACAGTTCAGAATTGCAGGAAATACATTGCAGGACAATCTCAAAATACAGAAAACATCTACTAATCTTGCTATATTGCAATCTGTCCCTAAGAGAGGTTACTTATCTCTCAGAAATGTGCCTAAGGCCCCTGGCCTAAGCCCTGAACTGGAAGTCATAAAACAGTAGTAAACAGTTTTACATTTGAAACCTGTCATTTTGTCTGTTTCCACACAAAAGATTAAAAGAACTTCTGGCTGCAGTGTAGACATCCTGTCTTGTTGATGAGATAACACAGTCGTAAAATATTCACTTCGTTACCTAGCTGAAGACAGACAGTTATAAAACAATTCACAATTCACTTCTGTTCTTACTGTTGTCAAATTTAACTCTTTATGTTCCAACTTCTACCTTACAGCACACATCTGCATGCCATAGGTATAGTTACAATACACACATCTCTGTTCTTTCCCAGCAGGGTACACTGGTTACATTCTTGAAGCTTAGTACAGAACATACAGTTCAACACACACTTCTGCACCAGTAGTTTAACATACACATATGTATAGTGTTTTTTTTACATTTGTAAGACAAGCATAGGAAGCATATTAGTATTCAAAATGACACACAGAATTATGTACATTGTACAAAATAACATCTAGCTGGGCTGGCAGCCTCACAACCGCTTTACCCAAAACTAAAGGGATGATGATGCATTTGTTGGCATTTGGCTTGCGGTCATGTGTATGGCACCAGTCATTTGTTTGGGTGAGACCCTCTTATTCAGAATTGTTTTATTAAGTCAGTGATGTGAATTCTTTACTTAAGGGGACATATGGAAAAGGCACGGAATGTAGCATAAGCAGAAGGCCAGTACAGATGGACACTGAAGTACTAAGCTAGTGTAAGGGGACATATGGAAAAGGCAGGGAATGTAAAATACACAGAAGGCCAGAACAGAGGGACACTGACGTACTAAGCTAGTGTAAGGGGACATATGGAAAAGGCAGGGAATGTAGCATAAGCAGAAGGTAGTACAGAGGGACACTGACGTACTAAGCTAGTGTGAGGGGACATATGGAAAAGGCAGGGAATGTAGCATAAGCAGAAGGCCAGTACAGAGGGACACTGAAGTACTAAGCTAGTGTAAGGGGACATATAGAAAAGGCAGGGAATGTAACATAAGCAGAAGGCCAGTACAGAGGGACACTGACGTACTAAGCTAGTGTGAGGGGACATATGGAAAAGGCAGGGAATGTAGCATAAGCAAAAGGCCAGTACAGAGGGACACTGAAGTACTAAGCTAGTGTGAGGGGACATATGGAAAAGGCAGGGAATGTAGCATAAGCAGAAGGCCAGTACAGAGGGACACTGAAGTACTAAGCTAGTGTAAGGGGACATATAGAAAAGGCAGGGAATGTAACATAAGCAGAAGGCCAGTACAGAGGGACACTGACGTACTAAGCTAGTGTGAGGGGACATATGGAAAAGGCAGGGAATGTAGCATAAGCAAAAGGCCAGTACAGAGGGACACTGAAGTACTAAGCTAGTGTGAGGGGACATATGGAAAAGGCAGGGAATGTAGCATAAGCAGAAGGCCAGTACAGAGGGACACTGAAGGACTAAGCTAGTGTGAGGGGACATATGAAAAGGCAGGGAATGTAGCATAAGCAGAAGGCCAGTACAGAGGGATACTGATGTACTAATCTAGTGTAAGGGGACATATGAAAAAGGCAGGGAATGTAGCATAAGAAGAAGGGCAGTACAGAGGGGAAACTGAAGTACTAAGCTAGATGGAAGAGAATAGTCATTGCAAATTTGTTGGCTTAATGTTGTGGATTGTAATACTGTAGGGCTGCTAATGTTGACATTTTACCTACTTTGGACGGCTGGAGTGGTTTTCGCAGTGTGAATTGGTAGTACAGTAGTAGTGAATTAATGACAGTGTCCGTGTGTGCCAGTTTTTTTCATTGCAAGTGAATGACTTTTCTTGGGTAGCATGCAAAGTACACAGTATTTAACTTGAAACTTGATGGTACAGCTCTGATTATGTCATTGAAAGCTGCCATTCTTGTAGCAGTAAGAAACTGTTGATTACATGCAGCTAACTGCTAACCATACATGTTCATAGCTCTATCGCAGTCCATCTGAATTTCATGAATTATGAAGAACTTTTCAAAATGCCCAGTATTACTGGCACAGAGTACAGACCAACAGTCACAGTAAATGTGATGTGCTTTATGCGTAATGGGTGTAAGACTAATGGCATTAGTACTACAAATGAAACAAAGTGCCTCACTGGCCCTCATATGTAATCTGCCCAACAGGATGGGTAACTGTAAATTCACCCCAGGGATATTTTTGTGTTATTTTGCAGATGTGAAATGATCCCTTGAACACCATTAACATATACTACTACAAGTATGGATAGTTTTAATTTTTATTTCCTTATTTTTAATGTAAATTGTTAGCCATTGTTTTAAAAATTATATAACTAGGAATAAAGTAGTTAAGTTACTCCTCTTTTACTTTTCAGATGGCTTCTACATCTGGTCAAACCAAAACCGTGAAACGCAAGATAGCGGACGAAAGAAGAGTATTTCAGGAAAAATGGACCGATGAGTACTTCTTTGTTGAATCTCATAACAAAGCGCTCTGCCTTGTGTGCAGAGAAGTGGTATCCGTTTTCAAGGACTACAATTTAAAAAGGCATTATATTCAAACGCACCCCAAATTAAGTGAATTGCAAGGCGTGTCCGTCAACAGAAAATATCAGAATTAAAAAGTCTTACATTTCAACAACAGCTGTTTCAAAATCAGCTACTCAACCGGATTCTTTACTGAAGGCAAGTTATGTTGTAGCAAATTTAATTGCGAAAAAATCCAAGCCATTTGCCGATGGTGAATTTGTTAAAGAATGCCTTGAAAGTGTAGCAGACATAATTTGCCCTGAAAAAATCAGAATTTTCTAAAATCAGTTTATCACACCAGACAATCGCAAGGCGTGTGGAAGATATAGCCAAATCTATTGAAAATACGTTGGAATCTCGGTGTGCAACTTTCAAGTATTACTCCATAGCTTTGGATGACAGCACTGATATTACAGATACGGCACAACTTGCCATATTTATTCGTGGTGTTGACAACGATTTCAATATTACTGAAGAACTGGCCTGTATGGTTCCACTGAAAGACACAACGAAGTCTGCTGATCTGTACAAGGCAGTAAAAGAAACACTGGCAAGATTTTCCTTGACCATCACAAACCTGTCTGGCATAGTAACTGATGGTGCTCCAGCTATGGTTGGAAAGAGGGAAGGACTAACAACACTGATGGAAGAAGATGCAAAACAGATCAGTAATGTGTGTTTCATGAAGTACCACTGCATTATACATCAAGAAAATTTGTCTGCACAGACTTTAAAATGGAAAATGTTATGAATGTTGTTGTTAAAACAATAAATTTCATAAGATCCAGAGGATTAAATCACCGCCAGTTTCAGGAGTTTCTGACTACTTTGGAATCTACCTATGGAGACATCTTGTACTTTACTGCAGTGAGGTGGTTAAGTCGTGGAAAAATGCTGAAACGCTTCTATGACTTACGACATGAAATAAAGTCCTTTATGGAGTTAAAAGGAAAGCCTGTACCTGAATTTGAAAGTGCAAGCTGGATGGCTGATTTAGCCTTCTTAGTAGACATCACTGCTCATTTAAACGACCTGAACTTGCGCCTCCAAGGGAAAATCTATTAATAAATGACATGTTTCAAACAGTGACTGCATTTGAAATGAAACTTAAATTGTGGCACAGTCAGATTAAGAACAATAGCTTCATTCACTTTGCAACACTGTCTGAGCAAAGCCATGCAAATACTGAAAAATATGTGGCATTACTTAATAGTTTAGCACAGGAGTTTGAGAGCAGATTTCAAGATTTTAGAAAACACCAACAACAGTTCAGTATATTTGCTACCCCATTCTCAGTTGACATCGACATGTTGCCTGCAAACCTGCAACTGGAATGCATAGAATTGCAGTCAGATATGCAACTTAAAGAAAAATTTCTGCAAGCATCTTTATTTGACTTTTATAAGTTATACCTACCCAAAGAAAAATATCCATCACTTCACGAACACGCCCTGTTCATGACATCTCTTATGGGGAGTACATACATTTGCGAGCAGTTTTTTTCTCGTATGAAGCATACAAAAAATAAAATCAGAACAAAAATTTCAGATGAGCATCTTGAAAATACTCTGCGCATCGCCACTACATCTATCAAACCTGATATAGACGCACTGGTATCAAAAAGACAAGCTCAGTCTTCACATTAAAAGGTTATGCTCATAATGTTTGTCTACTCTACTACACAAAAGAACAATCCTGACTTGACAGCCTGAACCTCCTGATATGGACACTTAAGTATAACAAGAACTAGGACCAATAAGTTTGAAATCTGCAAAGGTCTGTGCCTGGCTGCACCCTTGTGAACTGGTTTCACAAATAAACAGTGCCACTACTATTTTATTATAAAGTCACTTATTTGTTTAAATGTGAGAAATGCAGATTGGAGAGGCAACTGCAAAACAGCATGTGTGAGTTTACCTTGTGAAACTGGAGTGTGTTTTGGCATACTACCATGTTCTTTGTGTCTCCACAGTAAGTGGGTGAACCAAAGTTAAATGTGTTGTACCATCTGTTAGTGACAGCGAAACAAATGTAAAAATAAAAATTGTTCATTTTTAAGAAGTAAAAGTGTCATCATTCCTGATATTGCCAGTGCCATATTTCAGGGACAGATTGCAAAGCTAGAAACAGAAGAATACATGAGCGCTTTGGACAACATATGGCCATTAAGGACATGATGGAAGACATGGAAACCAGCAAAATCACAGGTATGATCTCATACAAATTGAAAGGTTTGTACCTGTTAATTCTTTTTACAAATAAACTTTACTAAGATGTTAGAATGGATGTAACTGTTTTTTAAATAATTAGAAAGAGATATTGAAGTTTAGGTGAAATATTATGCATTTATTAATTTATTTCTATTATTTATTAATTTATTTATTGTTCACATTAACCTACAATACAGCCACATTAGTCCACATAAAGCAGTGTTTTTTCGCTCATCAGTAATGTGAGACCTTTTTTTTTTTTTTTTTTTTTTGCTCTTCAGTTAATGTGAGACCTTTTTTTTTTTTTTTTTTTTTTTTTGGTCCTCACCTGCCGTTTGCCCCCAGACCATTTTTGTTAACCCAATGCGGCCCTTGCAACTGAAAAGGTTGGACACCCCTGCTTTAAAGCTTTAAGTTATACATAATTGAAGAATTAACAGCATTGTATAGTTGGGAAGTGTGGTATTTGAACTCACCATGTCTGACTACAGTCTAATATTGTACTCTTAGTTTGTACTGATGACTAATTCATACATAATTGCTTTTACAGTTGAGATATGCATGTTCAGTTTGAAACAACTGTATAAAATTCCAAACTATCTTTAAAACTTTTAATGCTACAATAACACCACTCTTTTGCTGCATACATACCACATGCGTCCCTCATCCTCTCCAATCTGGCACCATGGGTCCTAACATTGTACTCCCTTTCCATGGCAGCTGTGGAAAAACAGAACAGAATACCATTATGAATACCAGTCTTGCCCATATTCAGCTTTTAAGCCTTACAAGTCCTCTCTGTAGTTGATACTTGCGCATCTGTGGGATATCCTCTGTCCTAAATGTATTGATCTAAGCAATGAGGGCACCCATCTTCCTCCTCCTAAGGTCAATGTAGAGATCCCTACATTGGTCACCAGTGAGGGAGATATCAGTGACACTGGTTACAGCCCAGCCTAAACTATCTCAAGCCTTTGACTTATACTGGGACCCAGAATCGTCCCCCTGCAGCAATCTGGCACTGAGGTTTTTCACTAGGAGTCTAACAAAAATGTTAGACTTCAGGACACCTAGTCCCCCCCTGTAGCAATCTGGCACTGAGGTTTTTCACTAGGAGTCCAACAAAAATTTTGGACTCCTGGACACCATATCTCAGCCTTAAATCTCACACCCACTCCACAAATCTCTGCCATGTCTACCATGGATCAAGAGCTATGGAGAATGATGGCTTCCTACCAGTTTTAGTCATCACATTTACTGGGAGTGTGCACACTGTTTGAAAATGTTGTGCATTGCTTACCATCATGCAGACATGATGCTTGGGGGTGTGCACTGTCGAGCAACATGTTTGCACAATAGTAAGCAGTGTGCAACAGTGTCAATCAATGCAATTTCAGGCAGTTGTGTATGTGTGTTTGACATGTGAAGGTCATGGCAGTCCAGAGAGTAGAAATATAATTACAGGAATATAGTACACAGTATACCCAAAGTCACACATTTGATAATAAATTTGATAATACATAGATCAATAAATAACTGACACAATATTAGTGTCTCAATCCTGATACATATAATTAATATCTTGTACACTATGATAAGTGTTATAAGTGAGAATGACTATAATGGGAAGTGGAACAACAGTAAACGTGTATGGAATATGATGTATTTGAACTGAAGACCATGTTTACGGCAGTCCTAGACTAACACCTGTTGCCACAAGAGAGTTGAATTAACAGCTGTTCATGTTTCAGTTCATTGCTATAAACTGCAATGTTACAACAATGAAAAAAAAAAGTTGAGAACCCTGTACTAGAAGCCAGGACCATCTGTACTTCAGCCCTACACCTGCACCTGCTGCCACAGGCAATAGCATTGATTGGATGTATCTGTTTTCTACTTTTGGCAGTCTACTTCTGGGCGGTGCACTTATCCAGTTTGCTCACTGCTGCACTTTGCACAAATGAGATAACCACAGCCAAGGCTGACATTCTTTTTTCTCTGGTTCCCATGTTTTCGCATCATGCAAACAATGAACAAAAAAAAAAAATGGATAAATAGCTGAAATGAGGAAAAGTAATCTATGCTGCCATACACAGTAGAAAATGTTAGTACACATGATATTGCTACATAGGTCTGGATTCTCATTCCAATGCACCTTCAGAAAACAAGATGGGTGCCTTATCTCTCTTTGTCACACAAACAGCTTTGCAGCAAAGAACTGAAGTCATTCATCGCACAACCAAGTTCAGCAGAATATACACTGATATCAAACTATAAACTGTTATTTGTAAATTTATTAAATTTATTATATTTGGATGTAGTGTACTTACACACAGCCTGTTATGAATATTGCTTCAAATATACAACTCTGTCTTACATTTCTGTGTCCCTTGGTCATTCATTAGTTATCTGACCAGTACTCTCAGACATGCAGTGGGTAAGACTTTCTATATCATTGGCCTTAGAGTGAGTGAGGATATTAACTGGGAATAATATGATATGCATTTGCCAACAACCAAAGGGGTTGGATGGCAGAAACAAGCATAGAATGCTCTTTGGGGGCAAAGGTGAGTTACTGTTATGGCACATACAAGGGTACACTGTTCTTCTGAGGGGAAGAAACAAATAAGAGTTACTGTTATGACACAAAACCATAGAATGTTCTTTTGGGGAGGAGCAAAGGTGAGTTACTGTTATGGCACAAACAAGGATATGTTGCTCTTGTTACTCTCCTTGCTTTGCTTCCTGCCTGTTGTTTGATCTTGAGAGGGTTGTGAAGTCAGAAACTGCACTGTGCATCATTACTTTCTTTTTTTTTCCATAATAAATCTTTATTGTTATATTATTTTCAAACACAAATAAGAACAAAAATAACATATATTCACAAATCAAGCATTAACTAATATCACTAATAACCACACTCTATATACAATATTTACAAGAATGCTTCCATGTAATACAGTTAAATATAAAAAAGCATAAGAATAAATGCAAGTAATAGACAGTTGATTACTAAATTCTCTCCACACACATAAATAATTATTAATATTTCCAAGTTGAAAACACTATGCTAGTATAATATTAAAAATCTGTTCCCAAATTTTTGGATTCTTAACATTTTTATTTTGTGGGTTTAATAGTAATTTATGAGCCAATATATGTTTTGTCGCTAGAACTCTAAAGTTCTGCCATGAAGTTTTAGATGGGTCTAACCAATTTGAAGCTATATAAAGCTTCATTAATAGAAAAATATTAATATATATAATAATTTGTGATTTAGGGATCTCTCTCGGGGGAATATGCAGAATCATAAATTTCCATGATAACGTTGTACTCTGGTAACCCACCTTTTGAAGTTGGATCTTAAGGGAATTCCAAAGTTTGAAAATACATTTACAACTCCAGAACATATGAAGAAGATCAGCTGGTTGATTCTTACAGTATGGACAAGTTGGTGAATTTTTGGGATTAAATTTATGCAGGGTAAGACGTGTATAATATGCATTGTTCCAAATCATCAACTGGGTATATATTAATTTTTGAGGAGAAGTAGATTTGAAGGTCAAGTCAATTGCTTTTAACATATTACTTCTATCTGTCAGTAAGATTTTTTCTTCCCAGTAGTTTGATAACAAAATTTTATCATGCAATTGAAATTCTTTAATTAATTGATTTGCTGTCGTGATATATTTAAGATCCTGTTGGAGAGCTTGCCACAACAAAGAGCATCTATTAATAGCCTCTTCTTCCGGTTTAAAACTTTTAAAATAGCTTATAGTGAGTTCTCTAATTTGCCTCAGAATAACCAGATAATTTTTAGGTAAGTTAAGTTCTTGTCTTATTTCGTTGGCCGAACTGTCAAGATGTTTATATATATCAATCAAAGTTAGATTAACTATCAATGGAAACTTGTTGAGATCAATTAGTTGATTATTCAATTTTAAATTAGGATTCTTATGAAAGGGTTGAAAAAACATCATATGTTGAACCAAATCTAATAAATGAAATAAATTATGTAAAGAGAGTATGTTCGTTTTGATGTGTTCAATAATCCCATAGAATTTCAATGTATCCTTACCTAAAAAAAGTATTGCTTTAGGATTGATATTTAACTTTAGAATATATTTATAATTCAGAACTACCCAAGGTGGTGTCCACTTAGTATTATTTATATCATAATTGGCAATTCTTAAAATTCTATTAGAATTTACAATTAAATAATACATTTCAAAATTAGGTAATTCCAGTCCTCCTCTATTTTTTGGGGTCATTCATTTATTATAAGATATCCTGGTTTTCTTTGGTTCCCAAATGAATTTAGCCAATTCTTTATGAATCCGTTTAAAAAATGACTTCGAAAGTAATAAATTGGATGACCTAAAAATATACAGTAATCATGGTAATATGTTCATTTTGATAATTGAAACTTTTGCTAATATTGGCAGTCGTAAATTTTTCCATCTCCCAAAATCAGAAATTATTTGTTCCCAGATTGCTTTAATATTATTATTATAAAAGTCTTTATTATCAGTAGAGAACTCAATACCTAGATATTTAATATTTTCTTTAACTGATACCTGTTCCACTAAGGGCAATAACGAAAAGGGTTTAGGTGTCTTTAAAGGAAAGATATTGTTTTTTTTCAAGTTAATTTTATAATTAGACACTTTTGAGAACTCATTAACAGCCTTCAATAATTTTTCAGTATCTGATAATGGAGATGCACAATAAATGCTAAGATCGTCAGCAAAAGCTGCCATTAATATTTTAGTTCCATAAATTATTGGGACATTATGATAAACATTTTGTTTAATATATAAAAACAATGGTTCAAGATAGATATTAAATAATAAAGGGGACAAAGGGCAACCCTGGCGTGTTCCAGTCTTAATCTGTATTCTTTTAGAGAAGTTTTTATTAATATACAATGTAGTATAGGGATTACTATATAATATTTGTAACATTTAGACAAACGCATGTGATATATTAAAATACGGTAAAAGATCAAACAAGAAATTTGTATCAACCCTATCAAAGGCTTTCTGGGCATCAATTATAAGGGCATAAATATTTAAATTATTTTGCTTAGCATGCTCTAACATAGTATGTAGTGTGAGTGTATTATCACTGGTTTGTCTACCTGCCATAAAACCAGTCTGTTCTTTAGAAATTATATGAGTCATGATTCTCTTCAGTCTAGATGCTATAATAGAGGTTAGAATTTTCATGTCTACATTTACTAATGATATTGGTCTATAAGTATCCGGATTTTGAGGATCTGAATTGGCTTTATGTATAAAAATAGTTTTTGAGGCGTTAAGGTGTGGATCATTAATTTTATTCCTAATTATGTAGTTAAACACAACTGAAAGTATCTTACCGAAAATATCTGCACATTTTTTATAAAATTCCACTGTCAAGCCATCAGGACATGGTGATTTATGTGATTTCATATGCTGAATTACATATACTATTTCTTCTTCAGATATCGGTTTATCCAAGTCATTTTGAATGTCCTCTCCTATTGTTGGAAACTTAATTGACTGTAGAAATTGTTCATAATTCCTGTTAGGGGTCATATCCTTTTGTCCAGCATAAATATTAGTGTATATTTTTTCAAAGATATTAAGAACCTCCTCAATTTTAGAATATATTTTATTATTAAATTGTATTTCCAAAATCTGCACGATTGGTTTTGTTTGATTAATGATCCTAGCTAACGCTCTTGATGGTGTTTGAACATGACTGGCATACCTCACTAACGTCTTGTACTCTTGAAATGTTAATCTACTATTCTGAAGTAAAAAGAGATCCTTTTGACATTTAATCAGTTCCTTCTCTGTTTGCTGATTAAAATCTCTAATCAGTTCTTGATCAAGTAATTTAATTTTTATTTCTAAAGTTTGAATATCTTTGTTTAATATCTTTTTATAATAAGATGCTTTTTGCAAAAGTGTCCCTCTTATTTGAGTTTTAACTGTTGCCCATTCAATATCTGGGGCAAATTGTTGTTTCCCTAAACCAATCAATAAGTCTTTCAGGTACTTTGTAATTTCCAGTATTATATCCTCCTTATTCAATAGATTTGGATTAAGAGACCAATTATAACCTCTTTGTCTCAAAGTATCTTTTACCCCTTAGTAAAACTCAACGAAATTTTAGAATGGTCTGATATATAATGGGCATGTACCATAACTGTAGGTTCTAGATTGATCAATACTCTTGAAATCAGGAAGAAATCAATTCTGGACCACATTTTATGACATGGGGAATAAAAGGTAAAATTGCTTGTACTATTATCGTTATTCAGATAATGAAATGGATCATATAATTGAAAGTCTTCTTTAAGATCATTCAGTGCTAATAGAGCATGCTTGTTAAATGCTCTTTGTGGACAACATCTATCCAACTTCGGATTCTGGTAGGTATTCCAATCACCTCCAACAATTACATAATATCTATCAAATTGTGTTAAAATTGAATATAGTGATGTTATAAATAGTTGTTGGTCATTACAGGGAGCATATATATTTAAAAGTAAAATAGGTTTATCAAATAAGGTAGACGAAAGAATAACATAGCACCACCGTCCATTTTTATCTGTATTAGAATCTAATATCTTTTCCTTGTATTGATCTTTAATAATTATGGCTACCCCAGCACTATTTGACTTACCTTCAGATACTATTACTTCTCTAATCCATTTCTTTTTTTTAACATCACCCCATTGATCATTCATTAAATGCGTTTCTTGGAGTAGGATAAACCACGCCTTAGCCTGCAACAATACATGTAACACCAGTTTCCTCTTCTTCAATTTCTGGAGCCCTTTAACGTTCCATGAATCTACTTCCCACATTTCAAAAATTCACTGTAAGATGAAAGTTTTGGAGAGAGAGTATGGAAAAAACAAAAAACAGTAAATTCAAAACCATACATAATCTGGAAGCAATCCTTATATCCCGTCCTCAACCAGTGCATACCCACTGTAACCCCGGACCAGGAGATGAATAGGTCCTGTATAATATAAAATGACAAAGGGTTTAAAAGAAACAACAGATATAAAAACACCACAATGTAAAATTTCACACATGTATCACAGTTAAGACCTATAAAACCTAACTTCACTACGACAAAGCCTAAACTAAACATTCCCTAACAAACACTGCCATAAACTACATCTCTTTGGTTAATTACTATTTAAACAAATCAAATTAAAAATGTAACAGTAGTACATGTAAAAAGAATAAAGTAAAAAAAAGTAATGCATTTTCAGTAGGTTATAATAATGCACTTTCACTATAATAATGCACTTTCAGTTGGATTAGCTATCTATACATAAACCACATGCATTAAAAGAGAGAAGAGAAAGAAAAAAAAATACATACTAATATATAACCCTATATTAAAGCAAATAGACAGCAAATTTATTAATATCCTTTGTTATACATTCACCTTATACTAGTTTCATAATAAAGCAAGCTTCTAACTAAATAAAATAATGAAAATAACACAAAACATTAAAAACTATGCTGACAGGTAAATAAACATTGCTAAATCCCTGCACCCTCTCTAAATAATATAACTACAAAATGTTGACTGAAAGTTAATAAATGAAGTTCCTAACAAGTTCCTATGTGCTTAAATTACTATAGAACAGTGTTATTTAATGTCAAATAAGCAAGAGAGTGTTTAAAACAGTTCTCTTCGGTTTTCCAAACCAGGAAGTCCTGTAAAATGTTCACGACAGGGGACCACTTTTGCAGATGGACTCCCGGAAGTGCCATAACGAAATCTACACCCTCAACAGCATTTTAAGCACTTCCTGTCTTCCTCCTCATTGAAAACGGTTCGTAGAAGCCATAAAATGTCAGGAAACAAGTGCAGGAGATCAAGATAAGGAAAAGCAAACAGTTTTATTGCTCAGGGATAGGCCTAAGCTTCACAAATGTAAACAAAAGATTACCCAGTCCTCGAAGCACAGTAAACATAGCAGCATGCCAGTCCCAGCAAAAGTTCAATTCAAGTCTCTGATGCAAGTAAAGCCTTGAAAATTTTAAGAAACAGATTTCTTGCCTCATTTTTGGTGAAAACAGAATGTTTAGCCCCATCCACTGTGAATATAAGCATATTAGGATATTTCATTTGAAACTTCATTTGTTTGTAATAAGAAATTTGCAGTAAGGAGACAGAGACTGTCTAGCCTGTCTGATCTGTATAGGTAGATCCTGTGTCAGAGATATTTTATTGTTTTTCCATATAATATAGCCTCCACCTTGTTTTGCAGTAATAAGTATTCTATTTACATCTTGATAATTAAGCAGTTTAACATACACAGGTCTAGGAAAATTAAATGCTTGTACCTCTCTCAAAGCTCTGTGTGCTCTTTCCATGATGATTTGTTTCACAGTATCAGAAGCATTTAAAAGCACTGCAAATATTTGTAGTATGGATGGAATCAGTTCATTATACTGAATGGATTCAGGAATCCCTCTGACAATGATATTGTTTCTCCTGGATCTTGCTTCTAGGTCTGTAAGCTTACTTTGTATAGCCTGTTTATCCACATCATGCAGATTAGTTTTTTTTTCCAGTAAAACTAATTTGTCCTCAGTATCAGAGATTCGAGCCTCCGT
Source organism: Protopterus annectens (assembly GCF_019279795.1). NCBI lineage: Eukaryota > Metazoa > Chordata > Ceratodontiformes > Protopteridae > Protopterus > Protopterus annectens. The sequence continues at coordinate 857,438,786 of NC_056749.1, forward strand.
CTTATCCATTCTTTCCAGCAACTGAGTACATGAAATTCCAAATGATTGTATTTGACAAGTCAGTTCTTTTAAAGCTTCTTGTATAGGCAGAAGTGCAGTTTTGATATCCTCCATATTTAAAGCTTGATCAGCTTTAGTTTTAGTCCCTAGTTTCTGTTGTTCCTGTGCTTTAGTAATTTTTTGTCGTTTAGTAGTCACATCTTTTTCTGGTGATTGCAATTCCGATAATTTTGTTTTAGTCGTAGTTATATCCATGCTTTTGTCTTCTTTTAACATCTTATTGGAACATAACAAGTTGCAATATAAAAAGCACACGGTTCTTTTGTGTATTCCTCTCTGCAGAGCTAGCTAATCTGTTGTAATCCAATGAAATATATTCCTTTTTTATGTTTTTTTTTCTCAATCCAGGATAAATAAGTGTAGTTAGAGTAAGTTTTATCGAAGTTTTGATGTTGAAAACTTTGTAGTATCCACTCAGGGTTTTGATTTCCTCAGGTTAAATGGAGAGTGGCAGTTCAGCAGTGTTCACAGAATGGCAGCCATCTTTGAATCCTCATGCATCATTACTTTCTATCTTCTTTCTTTAATGATTTTCCAGTACAAACGCATGGTGCTAAACTGAGAGCATACACTGACCATCAGTACTTTTGAGAGGTATGACTGTGAATCTTTGGGTCTATATTACCAAAGTGAAAAACCCTATTCCCGAATACCTAAACATCGACACCTATACTGTGAAAATCCCGAACGCATTAAACTGCGAAAAAAAAAAATCGAACTGTCATAGTCGGCCAACCCCACCACCCGCTACATACTACCTACCCAAAAAAAATAAATAAACCACACACTTACACTAACCAAACCCTACTTCTAACCTAAGGTAAAGCACCAAAACCTTACCTCTAACCCTACACTAAACCTCACATACACAACTAACTATGCACTGTCCTTAACCCCTCCCTAACCCTAAGGTCCGTAACTACTGCACACAACCCCTACACACATACACCCAAACAAAATAAATAATCCACATACATACATTTAACAAAACCCTTCCTCCAACACTACACTAAACCCCACATACACAACTATCTATGCACTATTCTTAACCCCTCCCTAACCCTAAGGTCCTTAACTACCACTCATGTCCCCTACAGACATACACCCTAACAAAATAAACAATACACATGCATACACTTAAAATAACCCTACTTCTAATACTACACTAAACCTTACATACATTACCTATCTATACACTTACCTTAACCCAAATCCTAACACTAAAGTCCTATCTATCGCACACTTACCTTATGGAGCTATACCACAGACGGGCCAACCAAAACAAATTGACATTTTGAAATTCACGGTTTTGTATGTTCGGGATTTCCATACTTCGCGCAATATGGGTCAACGTCTTTGTATTCGCTGATACATTTTTTCATGTTCATAATATAAACCGAAATCCTTGATGTCTGAGGCCTACTACTTACTAATGGACACATACAAGTCAAATAAGTCTGTGCTTTCAAATGTTAAGGTAATTTCTGTACAAATCTCTCACCTTTTACTTGCTTACTGTACCAAGTGATGAAATACAAGGATATGCCTTAAAATTATTAAACAATAAACTCCAGGTTCAGGACTTAACTTGTAAATGCAGCAGTTGCCACAGTGTTAGTTTAGGGCTGACTCTGTCTAATGCATGCAGTACACAGCCAGTACATGGGTAGGTAAAGGTTATATGATATGCCTTGCTTCAATGTTACTATATGTTTGTGAGTAGGAGGAAGGTTATAGGCCCCAAGGTGGTGAGTGAGTGTGCTTTTCTTGGGTGGCTAAGGCCAGGGTACCTTTTTGGCTAGGCTTATATAGGCCCTAGGGCCAATAGCCTAGTATCTACCTATGAACTTATGCATTGTCTCTTAGCCAGTGCAAGGGCATGCTTATATCTGCCTACACCCACAGCAGGTAGTGGTTCCCCTGTGACTCCTCATCTGCCTCTGGCTGTGGTGACCTTGCCATTGGTGGTGGGATGTGCCCCTTCCCCTTGCTGAGCATGCTGCAGCTGTTTCCTCAGGATTATGTTGTGTAGCATGCCACATACTGTAAAGATTTCTGTGCATGTCCATGGATTGTACTGCAGGGCTTCCTCAGATGTATCTAGGCACCAGAACCATGACTTCAGCAGCCCAAACACATACTCTATGACATTTCTGGTATGAGTGTCTGCGTCATTATGGCATTCTTCCATGGGAATGTGTGCATTTTAGATGGGTGTCATCAATCATGGTTCCAGTGCATAACCTGTATCACCCAGTAAATGACCCTTTGTGATACCCCTCTAGACATCTGGTACAATTGGGAGGTGTGCCAGATATGGGGGTCATGGTAAGTGCCAGGGTTGCCAGCACACACATTCAAGATGATTCCCTTTGCATTTCAGATGACTTGGCAGTTGACAAAATGGTAGTCCTTTCTGTTAATGTAAAGCCTACCCTGTTCTCCAGGTGGTGCCATGATTTCTATATGAGTGCAATCTATGGCAGCCAGTACTTCAAGGTAGTGGGCTACCCAGTAGAACTCTTGCATATTTCTGGCCCTTTTCTCAGAACTATGGGGAAAATATATGTGCTCATTGGCATGTTGGAGCACAGCATCCAGGAACTGGTGGAGGATCCTGGGTGCTGATGCCTGTGACACTCCCAGCATGTTCCCTGTTGGTCTCTGAAAGGTACCTGTAGCTAATATTCTGAGGGTTACACATACCTTGGTTTCCACTGGCATGGATTCTACTCAGTTGGCTCTGGATCTGGGTTGAGGGAGGCAGACGTTGTAGAGTTCCTGTAGTATGTCCCTGCCCACTCTATAGTGCTCTACAATTTCCAAATCATGTAGATTGTGAAAAGTTAAATGGGGCCTGAAAACTGTTCTACTTCTCAGCCTAGGCCTATTGGCAATAGCAGCACTGACTTCAGCCTGTAGCACATACAAATGGATTAAAGCAACATTCTGCCTGTGTTAGACGTTCCATGTTTGTACTCCAACAACGTTTGAAATCAGCAGGAAAAACCAGCACTGAGTCTACATGAATGCTTTGTAGCTTGTCAAATAACTCCACCATGTTGGATTGGTTGATTAGCATGCAATTCAGCTGCTTATGCTGTAATTAGCATCTATGAAATGCAAGCTAAGACAGATGCAATCCATTAATAATCTACACCATATAAAAAGGCAACCCTGTAGCTAGCCAAACTGATGGTAAGGAGAGTTGTATATGTTTGGAAGACTGCAAAAATGCTTTTTCTTCAGGATATAACTGAACAGAAGAGTACTGAACTTCAAGCAGATATGCTCCCATTTTGTCACCTACATACTGCATATGCTGGAGTGTATTTAAGAATAATGTGAAGCAAAGGCTTTTTACACTTTTTTTCTCATGAATTAGTTAGAAGTGTACTGATGGCATGGGCATCTTTGTCAAGCAATTTCAGAGATACACATGACTGCCAATACAAGAAAATGGAATGCTGTGTGATAAATAGGTACACATGTTTCAGGGACAGGTCCTTTGACAGCACTTTTAGCATTTCAAACATGTTTTGTTAGCAAAATGGGTCATTTGCCTGTTCTCTTCTGGTGGGGGGTGGGGTGAGTTACTGTTCTGGCACAAACAAGGACATGTTGCTCTTGTTACTCTCCTTGTTTTGTGACATGTTACTCATTACTCTCCTTGTTTTGTGACATGTTGCTCTTGTTACTCTCCTTGTTTTGTGACATGTTGCTCTTGTTACTCTCCTTGTTTTGTGACATGTTGCTCTTGTTACTCTCCTTGTTTTGTGACATGTTGCTCTTGTTACTCTCCTTGTTTTGCATATTAGCTGTTGTTACTATTTCACATCTCTAGGCTGTTTTATGTTTCACTATTGGGTAATACTGACTGGCTACCTTTTCTGTTTTAGATGGAAAGAGTTGTTTTGTAGTTATGTGTATTATACTTCTGTTGTCTTTTAGGACACCTACAAGTATGCCACACTCAGGTTTGTCAATCCATGAAGACCCCCCCCCTTTCAGCGATGCTGAAAAATCAAGTTATTGTGGACAAGTTTCAGCAATATGGTACTTTTCTCATGGAAAATGGATTGGTAAATATGGCACATAGGATGCAAATATGGCAGCAGATTGTGCAGGATCTCAGTGCCACAGTGGCCATGGTAGAACATATGAACAGGTGGGCCATAGGCTCAATGACATAACTGCATGGAGGTGAGCAGCTGCAGTGGGCCATGGCCAAATGGCTACTGGGAAGGGGCTCCTAGGGAACCACCACTAACCCCCAATGAACAGTTCCTGGCCAATATCAGAGATCCTGACAGCTCCCAGAAGAGTGCAGGACAGCATGTACTGATGTGGGTGCAACACCTTCCAAGACAGCAAGTATGTCCCAGGAGGAGCTTCCAGGTAGGCTTTGATATCTGAACAGTTGAATACTGTTGTATAGTAAAACAATTGAAATGAATAAGTTAATTGTGGCACATGTCTTTTTTGGGGAAGGATTGAAGATTGCTACAGTTAAAAGCTTAGGCTGGAGTTGTCAGCCATGTTCTTGTTGAAAGTAGATTTAATCTGCTTATAAAGGGGTAAATGTATTATCCCCATGTGTTACTGTTAATTGTGATGCTGTTGTCCTTACCTCTTGCTTAACTTCTTCCTGGACTGTCTGGCCTACAGTGCAGTATGTCTTCTGCATATGGTAAGCCAAATATTGTTATGTCAGTACTGCTGAGCAATTTAAAAAATATTGTAGTGTGTGATTTTGATGTCAGGCATGTTGTGAGTATTGCTGTACTGTCTGTAATAGTAACAGCACTGTTAGTTTGTTAGGATATACTGCATTATAGTAGTGCAAGCATACCTCTCAACTGTACAGATTTTCACAGAATGTCCAGATTTTGGCCTCCTATTTTTGGTCTGTTTTTCATATACTTCTGGTTTTCTGGCAAATTAGTGGTAAATCATTACAAATTGCAGCCAGAAAATAATGACAGACATTTGAGTTCCAGACTTCATAGCCTTCAGAAAATTCATGCTAATGCAAAACCAGTTATTCCATCAACTTTTAAGTTTGTAACAGCGATATTTAAAAATTGTCCCTGTTTTGGGTCTTCATCCCACTTTTGTTAATGGCTTTGTCCACATTTTTTGCTCTAAGAGGTTGAGAGGTATGTAGTGCAAGTATTAATATATTCCTGTGTTTCTTCCTTTTTATCACAGGTGTTCATGACAGTGGGAGTGTGGGCCCTGTGCCACCTGATGTCAGTGTCTCAGCAGACATTGATAATGGTGGTGGCCAAATTGCGACACAGTCGGTGGGTGCAGAGGTTGAGTCTGACACAAAGGTTGATATATAGCATCCCCTGCATTTCAGTCAGACACAACCAGTGGGCCTATGCCTACCCAGACCACTGAGCCCAGATGTTGGACAGGTGGAGAGGAAGGACATTGATCAGGGAAGTGTGACTACTGTGGCTTCAGTGCCTGTTGAGTATGGCCATAGTAAAAGTGTGGGTGAGGTGCCTTACAGGAGGATTGATGGGGTGCTCAGAGAGAACCTGCTGTCCCTCCTCCACCTGGTGCAGTTCTCACTTTCCCTGTCACTTAACGTATGTTTAGGGCCATCATGGAGGCACAGGCATGTTCGCATATGTGTGCCAGACAAATGCTCAGGGTTGTGGATGTGGCACATTCTGACATGTATGATTGCCTCCACCGTGTTGCCAATTCACTGGATCAGATGAATGACATGTTGGAATGAGGCGTGTCTGTGATGGAAGATCTGCTGGGAGGGGAACGGCATCCTCATGGGCATAGGTCAGCCAATGCGGCTGTGCCTGATCATACTCCTATAGTGGCAGTACTTCCACTGCTCCATCTGTGAGTATGTTGTTCACATCCTGACATGGCAGGCTATGGGGTTGTGTCCCTGGGCATCCCAGTGAAGGGAGCTTATCCAGAAGACATCAGTCACATTCAGATAGCAGCATTGCATATGACCTTGAGCAAGGACATAACGTGCAACTCCTGGCAGAGCCAGTTCTTGTGGTTGTGGATGACAACAATGAACTGCCACCTCTACCAGGCATGGCTCACACCTGTCTAACAGAACAAGATGTAGACATAGCAGAGAGCTTACCTGTACTCATGCAGACACTCGCACAACAATTTCACCTGGAGGACCCTTACAGACACACACAAAACAGTTATTCATTTTGTCTTACTGGCCATTTGTTGTTTTAGCCCAATGTCTGCCTTTTTCTCCTTCCTACTCACACACACTCACCGACTTTTTGTGTCAGACTAGGCTTCCTGTCCCCTCCCACAACATCTTGTGCAAGTGATAACTGTGCCATATTCCTGTTTTCTATCTTTTACATTCATGGGTTCAAAAGCTGTGTCTGATACTCAGGGTGTGTACCTGACTTAGTACTTATATATCTCCATTTGTGTTGTTGAGCTGCTCATTGTACCTTTGACTTATATTGGCTTTGGAAAGTTAGACAGCTGATAGCATCAAAACTTCAAAACTGTACAGTGAATAATCTTGTAAGGGTTGGGAAGTCAGAAACTGCAATGAGTATTGTGACGTCATTCCTCTGGGCCACTAATCAAGGAGTCTCAATTCTCAACAATGACACCTGTGGGGAACATTCACATTGAACAAAAATAGATAAATACAGTATTTTCAGATGCAGCTCACAGCACCAAGCATAGTTCCCCTTAAGAGCACAAAGGTAGCACACTCCAGACCTGGGCTGGGCTTTCCTCTCCAGGCCCCAAATAAGACTTCATTTCTCTCTTCAGAAATCAGTGGTTTGTGTCTCTGTTCCAGGTAGTTGAGACACACACTCTGAGATTTGATTTTCACACACACACACACACACACACACACACACACACACACACACACACATGTGCACACATGCACACACATACATACACACATACGCACGTGCACACATGCGCACACACACACACACACACACACACACACACACACACACACACACACACACACACACAAGGCTGGCACAGATTACAGATTTACCCACTATACTGCCTTTACCCAGACTATAAGGTACATTCACTGCCACCAGCCAGCTGCTTTAAGCCTCTTACCAGGGTACCCAATTACTCTCAGTAAAGTTAATACTTATACAAATGATAATGTTTTGCCAAGCAGCAAGACTTTCAGGAGCATGAAACCACAGTGCCACCAAATACATGGTAAATTACTCACAAAGGTTAAAATATTTTCTAAAAGACCAGACACAATGAAAGGTTTAGATATATTTAATAATAAATAATAAAACAGAAAACATGAACATACTGAATATCCATTTACAATAAATACCAAATGTTCAACTCACAGGAAATATAAAAAACAACACAGATGGAAAGACTCAGACAGATACAGAAAAACAATACTTTTAGTTAGTAAAACCTCATCAGAACAGTGATACAGTATAATGCTCTCTTTTTTATGTACCTCAACAGATACATGTAGCAGCTAGAGAAACCACAGGGCTTTCTCAGCAAGATAACACATGGCCTAGAAACTATGCCATGTTGTATGTGGATAGATTAAAAGGCAAGTCACTGTAATCTGTCTAGTATAGGATGTGGGACATCTTTCTGGCCTTGAGGCCAGTGTCTGACCATTCCCTAGTGGGATAACTACATATCCACAAATCTGATATAGCTGATGACATAATCAGTGTCTGTTGATAATATGTTAATAATAGTGTCCCACATGCTGCAGTAAAAGGCTCTCTAATGTCAAGCAAAAGCACACACACACACATGCGCACACACGCACACACACACATACACACATACACATGCACACACACACACACACACACACACACACACACACACACACACACACACAGTTGACTGCAGTCAGAATAGAACCCATACCTCTCTAGGTACACAAACTACATAACACACTATGTAACACAAGCACCATGGCACAAGTCTGACTTTTGCAAGACTGCAGCGGAACTTATATTACATGACATCAGCAGGCCATGTGTGAGGCAAGACGCTGTCAGGCATGCATAAATTCATAGCTTCATAGGCTCATATGAGTTTATTACTATAATGGCTCTAGGTTCATAGGAGGCTACTAGGCTAATGGCCCTAGGGCCTTTTCAACCTAGTGAAGTTGTACCATTGTTCCCTTACAGACCACGATATGTAGTCCATATTTGCAAATCCATGATCAGCACTGGTTGCCCCTAAGAGTGACATAGGTGAACCTCCCCCTGAGTAAATTTATGATTTCCCATATAATTATCCAAGTTACCCTTAAATAGGGTCAATGAGGAGCTCAGTTTCACATAAATTGGGAGCTTATTCCATAGCAGTGGCAATTTCTGGGAGACATATCTGTCTCTCCAGTATGTTCTGTTGATGTTGCAGGGTAAGTTAAGGTCCCTACTGTGAGTGAGTCTTGTCCCATTTGATTTGGGGAGGTGTAGCATTTCCATTTAAGGCAGGGTTCAAGAGTGGTCTGCATGCCAGGCAAAAGTTGCCTCTCAGCAGTCTATTCAATACAAAGTACAGTGACAGCCCCTTCAGTTTTTCCATGTAGGTCATGTGTTGAAGTCCCTGAATTTTCTTGGTGACAAACCTCTTAGGTCTCTCCAGGTGCTGCAGGTGTTTAGTGAGATACATGCAAAAGGAAGCATTGTACTCTTTTACTGGTCTGATGAGGGAAAAGTACAGTGGAATTATAACATCCATAGTCTCGGATGCTACACCCTTACTTATGATATGTCCAATGTAAAAGGATTTCCTTACCACTGTAGACACATGATGATCAAAGTTGATGTTGCTATCAACCTGCATTCCAAAATCTATCACCATTGGGTTGGAACTTAGGTGGTATTATAAATACTGTAATTTGCATGAACCTCTCCTTTGCTGAAAGGGATAATAGTGCATTTTTGGGTTAAGTTTAAGTCTGTGGTTTTGGCAACAAGTATTTATTTATGTAAGCCCATTCTGTAATATGTTGACATCATTTGGGGATTCAGTGATTGCACACAGTTTGCAGTCATCAGCTATGTAGTGATTTGCCTTCAGCCATGACTTTGGTGACACTGTTGAAGAATTCCACTAGGTTTAACAGGCATGATCTGCACTTAACAAAGCCAAACTGGTCAGGACAAGAGTTTGATGGTCACCAATGTCAACGCTGATAACATCCAAGATGATTCTGTCCATGGCATTACAGACAAGGTTGGTCAGGCTTAAAACCCTATAGTTCCCCAGGTCAGTTGAGGGGGCCACCTCTGTGCAATGGGATTACAGTTTTTCTTTTCCACTCTGCCAGGACAAAGCCAGTAATGTGGTTGAAGAGAGTACCCAGCAGCTCCACTAGCTCTTGCTTTACACTGCTTAGTAAGTGGTCTGGGATGTTATTAGTCCCATAGAGGTTGTGTTTTTTGACTTGGCGAGTGCAGTCATATTATCATAGGATGTTGCTAGGCCAATGGCCCTAGGGCCCTTACAAGCCTGGCTAAGTTCTACCTTTATTTCCATGATCAGCACCTATTGTCCCAGTCCAAAAGGGACACAGGTGGAACCTCCGGGGTGAATTTATGGTTACCCATCCGATCATCAGTATTGAGTTTGAAGTAGGACAAAGAGGTGCTCTGGTTGACATGAAGTGGGAGTCTGTTCCAAAGGTGTGGTAACCTCTGGGAGACAAACCTGTACCTCCAGCCGGGTCTAATAATGTCACATACCAGGTTAAGGTCTTTAGAACGAGTACCCCATGTAACATTTGACTTGCAGATATGCAGCATTTCCAATAAAGCAGGGTCAGAAATTGCCTTATATGGAAGGCAGAGATCACCTCAGAGTAGTCTGTATAAAACAGAATAACATGACAGTGATTTCAGATGATCCATATAGGACAGATGGTGAATACCTTGAGTTTTCCTTGTGAGGAATCTTTATGGCCTCCTCCATTTGCTGCAGGTGCTTGGAAAGGTGCATACCAAAAGGGGCATTGTACTCAATTATTGGCCTGATGAGGGAAGTGTACAGGGAAATTATAACTTCTTTTTTCTGGAGGCAATGCCCTTACTTATGAGATGAGCAATACAGAATGCCCTTTCTTACCTCTGTGGAAAAATGATGATCAAAGGTAATTGCTGTCAACCTGTGTGCCCAGGTCTCTCACCACATAGTGCCTACGTAGGGCACTGATATTGATGTGGCAATTAGCAGGAACATCACTCTTACTGAAAAGGAGTATAATACATTTTTTTTTTTGCTTTTATTATCTCCAAAGACCTGTTCTTTGGAGATAATAGATAGAAAACTGGTGAAAGATATGCTTTGGGGTATGTTTGCTGGAGACAGAGGCATGACATTTTTGTCAAAACTGTCTGTTAACAGGCTGGAAATGTACTATGACTGGTATCATCCACTATGAATTTGGTGCAAAGCTTGGCCTTCCCTTTTACTTAACAGACATAGCTAAATAATGCTTTGTGATCATCCTTAGCTATGAATGCTAATTTAGTTTTGTAATTAGCTTTAGAGGACTTTACAAGATATCTCATTTGCTTGTTGAAGTTATGGAGGGTGCCCTTCTGCTGAGACTGTTCTCTCTAATTCCTAGACATCAGTTTCTTTCTCTTGTTGTATAATCTCGTTATGACAGATGTCCACCAGGCAGCTTGTTTTTTTGGTAAGAATGTTTTAATCCATTCTGGTATGGTGAAGTCTATACACTTGTAAAGGTGTTTATACAGGGCATTTATGTACACCTCTGTATTTTTACTGTCAGTGGTGGCAGGAGGTTTGAAGCTATTTATGCCATCACTTTGGAGGCTATAGTTTGGTTTGGAGAAACTTTTCAACCTTTTCGATCCTGGGGGGGGGGGGGGTCAGGTACAATTGCTACACTGAACGAGACTGATTTACAGTCAGACCTTACCAGGGAGGATCTCACACATGGGGATGGTGGAGTGATCTCCCATGTTGGTGAGTACTAGGTCAAGGATATTCCAGCCCCTTGTGGGGGTGTGGACTAACTGTTCCAGAGCATTTGTGTTTACAAAGTGCAGAAACCTTAGTGAGATCGTGTTTGAGCTCATGTATGTATCCCAATCGATGGAAAGATAGATAAAGTCACCCATGCCTATGGTGTTTGGCTGTAGTAAGTGACTCAAGTAGGTCCAGGAAGGCACTAACAATGATGTGGAGAGACAGGCTTTCCTACAATTTGTTCGAATTGAAGTATCTCTAGAGAGTCTTACTTCTTAACCAATCTTAAGGTGTATTTGTCTTTTATGAAGATGGATACATCTCTTCCTTTGGTTCTTTTATGTTCAGTTTGCAGCCTGAATGTGTGGAAGGCATTCTAGCCTTTCATGGCCAGAGTACTCTCTGCAGCCATAAACCATGTCTCTGTGACTGCCCAAACATTGAAATCTTCCCAATTAAGTAAGGCCTGCATTGAGTGCAATTTCTGATTTACACTCCTAGCATTAAGCAGTATAGCCCTGAGTTTGTCTTTGGAGGATATTTTTATGTCAGGAAATTTGCTCTCATGACATTGCCTAAAAAGGCACTATGATGGAAGCAAGTACTTTGGCCAGTAACTAAAAGGCAAGAGGTGACAGATGAAGACCATCCCTGGCAAAGCAGTGTGGTCTGTTGTCTATATTATCCCAGGCTGAGAAATACTGGATTCCCCTGAACTAACACCATTAGCTAAGCCAATTGTTGAAGGTGATAATTCTTTTGTTTGTATTGAGGCATCATCCTGGGTGAAGGTGGAATGCTACTTAGAACTATGGACATACCTGTCTGGGACACAATCTGAGATCTTTGTCATATCTCTCTTCATATAGTCCAGTGAGGTAAGTCTCAAGTCATTTACTCCAACATGGAGTACAACAGAGGTATAAATGTGCTTGTTGTTGAGAGGCTTAAGTGCATGTATGAGTTTCCAGATTCCGGCATATGACAGGCAGCTGACTGTGACTTTCTACTTGTACAGCCTGGCAAGGGGGATAGCTGTGTGCCTCACTATGGATGTGCCTCTGTTTATGACCAAGACATTGGTTTTCAGGTGTTTTGCCTTAAGGGCTTAATGGTTGACACACTGATACATTTGTTTTTATGTGTAGTGTGTTCTGTAATGAGTGCAGAAGGTTTGCAATTGCAAGGTCTTTGGTCTTTTGGTAAGCTTCTAATGATTACCTCTGTGCATGTGGAGTTATGTGTTGTGCACCTGGTTTGTTGAGGAAAAGTGTGTGCACTGACAACTTTTTTGATATTTGGTTTGTTACCTGAGAGAGAGAGATAGTGAGAGCACTTATTCTAGATTCATTAGTACATTTTTTGATATTTGGTTTGTTACCTGAGAGAGAGAGATAGTGAGAGCACTTATTCTAGATTCATTGTATAGTACATGGTTGTCAGTATACATGAGGCAATAGAAGCCTAACTGTGTAAAAACACTTATATGTTCTGCCAACTCCAGTTCTGATCTACACTCTCTAACTCAAAAAGTATTCAACTCGGTAGAAGACTTGTTCCTGAAACACTGTCTCCTTTTGAACGCCAAAAAAACAAGCTTCTACTCTTCACACCTACCAATAGGTCCTCTCCTATAAACTTCTCTATTAAATCTAACAATGGTACCCTCATCTTTCCCGATCCTACTACCAAACTATTAGGAGTCACAATTGACAACAACCTCACCTGCGATAACCATATAAATAACACCATTCAAACAGTGAACAGAAACATGGGCTCCTTATATCGAATCAAACCCTTCTTAACTCCCATAGCTAGAACCACCAATGCCACTCTCACTTAATCTCAACTCTTCTCTATGCTTCTCCTATTTATACTAATCTAAAGAAAAATAATCTTCTCAAACTATCTAACTCCTATAACAATATTGCCAGATTTGCCACTGGTAATGCATTTCAAACACACCACTGTCTGAATCTAAAGCAGCTAGACTGGCTTGAACTCCCTAACGTGCTAACTTTTTCCCAACTCACCATTGCTCATAAAATCTTTTACCAACCAAATAATACTCCAGTACTTGCTAACCTCATTACCCCTTATAATAATCTTAATTCCCTATGCTCTTTGAGTAAACTACGTGCTAGCATAAGTAAGTCCAATAACTTGTCAGGCGGCAGCCTATTCTCCAATACTGCTGGGAAACACTGGAACCTTCTACCTACCGATCTAACACTATTACCTTCACTGTCACTCTTTAAGCAAAAACTCAAAAGTCACCTAAAATCACTCTGGTTATGCCCCTGCACTAACCCGGATTAATCTACTACCTTTCCCATTTTTATCTTCATACTGCCTCTGGATACACAATCATACTCTACATACCCCTCTGTATGCTAAAAACTGGTCATTGTAACACTTGTATAACCACAAGTGTTTGTTAACTAACAATGAACTCTAGTGTATCTCTCTTATCAGATGATCACATGACTGTTATATGACTTTATACTCACCTGCTTAGCATTGTACTTTTTATAACCTTTCTCTTTATTCCAAATACCTATTACTTTATTTGTTATACAATTGTATATTTCATTTTGTGCTATGTTGGAGCTTTTCTCCCTGGACCTCTACTGAAAATGGAAATATATCCAGTTAGACTAGCCCGGTCAACAAATGTAAAATAAAATAAAATAAATAAGTACCCTTATTAAGTATATTTAGATGGCAATTGTTTGCAGAGTGATTTTGTTATCAGAAACAACTGGGCCTGTCTATGAGGGACATAGGTGCTACCCCAGAGGTGACTTTACCATTACCCAACCAGCAATAAAGGTTGCTCTTGAACAGGGTCATTGAGGACCACTGCTTCATATGCAGTGGGAGCCTATTACAGAGGAGTGTGAGTCACTGTGGGATATATCTGTCTCCCCGGCATGCTCCATTTATGTCACAGGCCAAGTTATTCCTCTCCCATTTGATTTTCAGATGTCCAGTATTTCCAGTAGGGCAGGGTCTGAGACTTCTCTGTAAGTCAGGCATAGGTCACCTCTCAGCAGCTTGCATTATACTGAATACTGTGACAGGTATTGTAGTCTTTCCATGTATGTGATGTTTGGAGGACCTACATTCTCCCAGTCACAAACCTCTATTTTTTTCTCCAATTGCTGCAGTTGTCTGGTGAGGTCCAGAGAGAAGTCAGTCTTGTACTCAATTAGTGGTCAGATACGGGTGGAGTACAACAGAGCTATGACCTCACTGGTCTTGGATGTGATGTCCATATGTATGGGGGTGCAATGCAAAATTTGTGTCTCAACACTTTGGACACCTAGTGATGAAAGTGTAGATTGCTATGAACATGTATTCAAAAGTTTGCTTTTGAACTGAGAGGGGGGTGTTATGTATATTGTAATTAGCATGGGTACTTCATTGCCAAAGGAGACAATGAGGCACTGTTTGCAATAAAGTTCAGTCTGTAATTTTGGCACCAATCATTTGTCGCTGTCATCCCATTCTGTAATTCATTACCATCACTGGGGGAATCTATATGAATGCATCTGATTAACACTCATCTGCAAACTTGGTAAACCACAGGCCATCTACAATTGCCTCCACTTCAGGGAAGTAGTTTCTATACATTTGAGGGCCTAGCACAGATCCTTGGGGTATTCCATTGGTAAGTGGTAGTGGGGGGGTGCAGTCCTCACCGTTGACAGTGTGTGTTCTGTTGGTGAGCCAGTTGGCTATCCAGCTAGTACTGTATGGCTTATTTCCCAGATGGAGCATGCTCACTATGAGATATAAATGGGGGATATTGTCAAATGCCTTGGATAACTGAACATAGGTGGTATGTCCTGTTATCTGTCATCCAGGTATTCAGGGTTAGTATCAAAGAAGCCCACCAGGTTCAATACCACCAAATTAGAGGCAGACAACCTCCCAAGTGAATACCTACAAATTTCAGCTGATGCTCTAGCCTACCCAGTATCCATCTTGATTAACCAATCTCTGTCAGAAAGTTACATTCCCACACTATGGAAAGTATCACATATAATTCCCCTCCACAAAGGCAGCCCCTCCACATAACTAACCAATTACCACCCCATAGCTATTCTCTCTCCACTCTCCAAAATACTAGAGAGATGCTTTCTCAGGTCTCAGACTACCTCCTTACTAACAATCTCCTTTCCATTACTCAGCATGGTTTATGACCAAACCATAGCCCCACCGCTGCCTTACTCTCCTTTACTAACACTATCCTTCAACATAAAAACAATGGCTATCTCTCCTCTGCAACTTTCCTAAACCTATCTAAAGCATTCAACATGGTCCCACACAAACAACTCATCTCTGTCCTCAATAACCTATCCTTCTCTCAATCAGTCACCAACTGGTTTCAGAGTTAGCTGTCTGACCGCCAACAATCCGTTGTATGGCAGAATGACATATATACCCAACTACCTGTCTCTATAGGGGCTCCCCAGGGATCCATCCTTGGACCCCTACTCTTCTCTATTTTCACCAATAATCTAGCCACTGCCACCAAACAAGGCACACTCATACAATACGCAGATGACTCAACCATCATCTGCTCAGCCCAGTCTCTACCCAAACTGCAAAAAGTCACACAGGAAGCCTTTTCCTCTGTGAAAACTTGGTTATCCAATGCCCAATTAATACTCGACCCAAACAAAACTAAACTACTCATCTTCCAACCTACCAAACATACTCAAAACAACTCTCACTTTAACATCACAGCAAAAGACAACACCGCTATACACCCAACAGAACACACCAAATTGCTAGGAGTGGAAATAGACAATAAACTAAAATTTGACATTGACATATCTATGACCATAAAAAAAGTCCACAAAAAACTAGGAGCGTTATACAGAAATAAGCAATCAAAGCAGCAAAGATTTCAGTAGCAAATTCCCACTTTATCTTGACCCTACTTTATGCCTTTCCAATATATACCAACCTAAGGCAATGCGATCTAAACAAGCTTGAGACCTGCTACAACAAAATCTCCAAATTCACCACAGGGGCATCCTATCATAGTCACCACTGTCTCTCACTTGCTGAACTGGACCAGCTTGAACTCCCTCACCTCCTTCAATGGTATCAACTCACACTCGCCCACAAACTAGTAAACCATCCACTAAAAGTCCCATCCCTCCAGAATCTACTCCAACCTTATAGCACCACCAGCCCACTAAGATCCAGCAACAAAAATCACTTACAGGTCACTAAAGCCAATAACTCTGCTGGAGAAGCACTATTCTCTTGTGCCATAGCCAAATTATGGAACTCCCTCCCACCCACAACTACCTCTGTACCATCATGCACCCACTTCAAAACATTACTAAAAGCGCACCTAAAAACATGCTGGCTATGCCCTTGCAACTCCCCCTCTAATATCACCCACTACCTTTCTTTCCACCCCACTAACTACCTTGATTATAGCAATCTCGGATGCTCATAAGCCTAACAACTTATTTTACAGCAGGAACTTCTTATTGTAGCAATTGCTAATATCTGTTATGTACTTTGCAGATGATAAAGATTTTAGTTGTCGACTGATGTACTATGTTCTTCATCTGTAACTATGTTTGTAATTGTTAATTGCTATGTTGATTAAATTGTTAATTGCTATGTAAATCCAATGTAACTACTGTCTGTATATATTAACTGTGGAGCTTTTCTCCCGGGCCTCCGCTGAAAATGGACCTACTTCCAGTGGGACACTCCCGGTCAACAAATGTAAATAAATAAATAAAAATAGACAAAAGGCAAGATCTATCCTTGACAGACAACACGGGTTGACTGAAGTGTGTTGAAGGTCACCTATGTCCCTGTGGATAAGGTCCATGCTAATCCCTTCTTCCCTAGCCTTGCAGATAAGCCTGCTTAGGCTTATGGGTCAACAGTTGTAGCTCTGCATGTTACCAGATTGATATGTATTGCATATCACACAACATCGGATATTACTTTCTGTAGTGTAGGTGATATATATGTGTGGAAAAAGTAATGAGATACTAGGGTTGCAGTGCTTGGGGGGAGGTCAACACATGGTTGTATTGTAAATATATGACATAGTGTGAGATAGGGCCTTCATTTTTTTTAATGTTTCCACATGTAATGTCATGTCATACACAAGAAATGAACAACAAACAGCAGTAATAATTAATATGCAATTTTCCATTGTGCAACAGTTAGCAAAGTGCATACACATGCAACATACACCTGTTTGCACACTGCATTGCAATGCATAATCACGAGCCGCATTGCTAAGGTCTGACAGTTTGTATTGATTCTATGAAAAACACATGCTACTTAACTGACTTTGTGGCAGAGGGTGTTAATACATTGATACTTTCCTTTCTGGGGCCAGATGGTAATAGGTTTGATTCCTTTTCTCTCATTTTATCCCCAATATGTATTATCCATTCATTATTAAATGTATGACTGTGGGTATACTGTGTGCGACAAAGGGAGATACTACCAACCCAGCAATCTCGAATTTTGTAACACATTATGTCATTTGTAAATATCAACATGATTTATATAAAACGCATGTGTTACAAATGCATTAGAAGTGTATATCATGTGTATATCAATCTGCTGGTACAGAAGTGTGTGTTGAAAAGGTTTTTAAAAAGTGCCTGAAATATATCCACAGTGTAATTTACTGGAAAAGAATAGAAATGTACATGCACTATCGTAACTGTTTAAATGTATATTTTAACAGTGGAAACTGGAATACAGGAGGTTAACTTCAGAAAAATAGCTGAAATTAAATTACTTTATGGCTACGTAATAAAAGATGATATCTTTTAGTTTCAGTGTAGCAAGGAGACACAATAGGGAGCTTTCTCTATTGTCTTTAAGATGAAATAATTACTAGTTTTTAAATGTGAAGAGATGCAATTGTTTTATGACTTCCACAATCTGCCTAAGATCTGAGGTCTATGTATTTCAACAGGTAGATGCTAAATGCTACCAGCTGCCATCAAGTGTTGTTTTGGGTCTGGGAAATAGGAGTTAGATGACAAGCAATGATGTCATTCTGCAAGTTATCCGAGCAGTAATATTTGAGATATTAATCTGGGAAGTGTCTTAGTGAGAGACAGTATTCTGTATTCTGTTTTGGACCTGACAACAACTAAATAAGATCCATTCACCACATCTGCCTTGCTGTGCAAGTAAGTTTCTAGGATATAGTAACTCTCTTAGATACAGTTGTATCAAATTGAGCATGCATATCTCAACTGTAAAAGCAAGTATGCATGCATTAGTCTAGAGCACAAATGAAATGTACAATATTAGACTTTAGACAGAGGTTGTAGGTTCAAATACCACACCTCCCAATTATACAATACTGTCAATTCTTCAAGTATGTGCAACTTAAAGGTTTAAAGTAAAAGAGGGGGCAGCCACAGTGGTGCAGTGGTTAGCGTTGCCACCTCACATCAAGGGGTTCTCCGTTTCAATCCTTGGCTGGGGTGCCTTCTGTGCAGAGTCTGCATGTCCTCCCTGTGGTCATGTGGGTTTCCTCTGGGTGCTCCGGTTTCCTCCCATATCCCAAAGACATGCTGCAGGTGGATTGGACACTCTAAATTGGCCCTAGGTGTGAGTGCGTGCATGTGTGTGCCTTCTGTGGAAGGTTGGGCGCTGGGCTGGCAACTCAGCACCGTAAAACTCCACTGCCAATCATGAGCGGACAGGTGATCCGCTGTGGTGACCCCTAACTGGGAAAAAGCCAGAAGAAGAAGAAAAAAGGTTTAAAGTAAAAGCTCTATATCAGTGGCACACATGCCCATCTGTAAACTGAAATCTATAACTAGAACATGCATGTGTGCAATATATGCACATGTAAAGGAATACTTGCTGTAATCTGTAGTAGAATGTGCATCTGTTAGGAACTGGTAGTAATAAACGTAATAGTTATCTGTTAAGGGTTGGTAGTCTTAAGAGTAAAGGTTAAGACAATAGAGTCAAATAATTGTATTAATGCATTGTATGTTACAGATGAAGGCACTAATCTTATCTCTTTTTCTCCCACCCCAACCCTTATCTCTCTTTTTCATGTTATTGTTGTTTTATATTATTATGTGTCATCAAAATGTATCTATGCCATCCATATGTACCACATCACAAACTGCTCCATAACACAGTGGAGTATGCCTGCCCCACAGTATCTGCCTGCTCCCACTCCACCAGCCCAACACCACTGTGCAGCATGTCAGGGAGCCCACCTGGCAGCACCAGTCCTCCTGCCCCCTCAGGTACTTCTGCCCTGGAGGATAGTTCAGTGATTCCCTCCAAGAGCAGTGGCAGAGGTGGTGAATTTATCATTCATGCTAAATTGCCAGGGATGGTGCATAGGGTTGTGCACTGCACTGTTGGTGCATACCTATGCCAGATGGAGGGGCTTCCCTTCCTCATTTTAAGTAGGACCAGGAGGAGGAGACATTGAGTGCTCTGGTCAGTGGCAAAGTGAAGTAACAGTCATGACAGATCAGTGGCTGAGGACTCGATTCTCACTGTCACCCAGCTTTACAAACATCATGGGTCCTGGATGCCCCCAACCTCACCCCATCCATGATATCCACCAACCTCTTGTGCCCATCAACCTCCCTCTGTCGTGTCTTGTTTGTCTTGTCTGTCTGAAATTGCTTCCTCACCTTCCCAACTTACGAGACTCAGACATACCCATAGCCCTTCCTCATCATTCCTCTCTCTCTCTCTCAAAGAAAAAAAAAATGGGCACCCCCCAAAAAAAAAACATTGTTCCACACATAGCTCTCCATTTTGCACGTGCCTTCTTCATAAACTTGATTCAGTCCAGTTGGCTATACAACATGATTGTGTTGTGGTCACCCCTATCTCTGGAGGTGACAGTCCAAATTCAGCTAAAATTCTGCATACATTATCAATTTTTACTGTTGAAGAAATGGATAGCTGTGGTTCTTTCTTACCTCCCTCCTGCACATTCCTGTATTGCTTTCCGTTTGTTCTTCCCACTGCTTGCCCCCCATTTCACCCCATTTCTTTTCTTCAATGCATTATTGCACAATGGTACACATCAATGTGCAGCAATGGTAATACAATAGTACTTGAAAGTGTACCATTCAGTTGTATTTGGACCCAGTACCATCTGGGCCCTAAAAGGAATGTATCACTGCATTAACACATGCCATCACAGTGTCAGTTAAGTAGGAGGTGGATTCCAGAAACTCAGTACTAACTGTCAGACTTGTGTTCCCATTTCACTACTCTACTATCTTCCCCATTTCTTTTCTTTAATGCATTATTGCGTGATTGTGTGCATTGCACACTATCGCACACCAATTGTAATGCAAAAGTAGTTAGTATTAGATTCAGTCATATTCAAACCCAGTACCATCTGGCCCCAAAAAGGAATGTATCACTGCATTAACTGCATTAACATGTGCCGCCACAAAGTCAGCTAAATAGCAGTTATATTCCAGAGACTCAATACTAACTATCAGACCTTAGCAATGTAGCTTATGTTTGCAGAGCACAAACGTGTGTATCTGGCATGCATGCACGCTTTGTTAACTGTCATGCAAACCTGCTGCTCCTTGCACTATCAATATATATATATATATATATATATATATATATATATATATATATATATATATATATATATATATATATATATATATATATATATATATATATTGCATTGTATTACTGCTGTTTATCATCCATTTCCTTTCTATGATATGAAATTTCATGTAGAAATATTACAGACTGAGGGCCCTATCTAACCATATATTATATATTTAAAATACATCCATGTGTCAGCACCCCCCAAGCACTACAGCCCTCTATACCATATATCCTTATATATAATTGAAATGACATCAT
>NC_056749.1:857460246-857504069 GCF_019279795.1 Protopterus annectens
GGTAATCAGATGTTTAGGAGACAGAACCCAAATTAAAGTTGAATGCAAAAGAAACTTCTTGCCAGTAAGTCAAATTAATGGTTTGGGATTTTAGAGGAGCAGTTGCTGTGTAGGGTGAAGGGGTCGAGGATGTTTAGGAGACAGAGCAAATTGAGTGAATGAAGAAGCTATGGGAAGGTAAGGAAAGACAGCACCTACAAAATGTGGACAGGAGGGTGTGGGAAGGTGGACAAGACAGTACAAGAATGATCGAAAAAGCAATAACAATGGTAAGGGGAACTACTGGTAAGTTGAAAATGGGCTAACAGAAGAGAGCAAGAAAGAAAGGAATAGTATGTTTAGGTAAGGTTTAGGAAGTGAGAGAGAGCGAGCTGTCCAGGATAAGCAAAGATGGGAGGGAGCTCAGAAAAGACAGAGAAAACAATCAAGTTACTGAATGAGTACTGCTTCAGTCTGCACAGAAGTAGGATTCCATGCTGGCAGAGAGACACAGCACAATGGAGAGAATAATGAACAGACATCACGATGGAGAAGGCTGAGATTTAGGAGATGAGCTGCCTCCTGGCATCATCAAAAAGGAAGACAACATGCTGGCAGACCCCCTAATAGAATTGTTAACAAACCATTGGCTAATACAGAAGTGCCAAAGGACTGGAGGACAACAGTCATGATACCCTTGTGGGGGGCATGACACTTTGCTGAAATACAGACCTGTTAGCTTAACAGTAGTGCTAGATAAAGTCATGGAGGGAATCCTGACTGGGAGGCTGGTAGCATTTCCAGAAGGCAAGAATCTCCAGAATAGTAACTGACGTGAGTTCACAGCCAGGAGTTGTCAGTCAAACTAAATCCAGTTTTATGACTGGGATACAGGAGAACCTGACAGAGGATTATTAGCACAAGTACATTGCCTGAATTTCTGTAAGGCCTTTGACTCAATCCTTCATTAGAGGCTGACAGGAAAACTAGATGGATTGGGGTAGGAGCAAGACAGGAACTGAATAATTGCACGGTTGAGTGACAGACAAACAGTGTTGTGGTGATGGGACAGTGCCAAGAATTAGGGTAATGACTAACAGAGCTGCACAGGAGTATATTCTGGGATTG
Organism: Protopterus annectens; assembly: GCF_019279795.1. Taxonomy (NCBI): domain Eukaryota; kingdom Metazoa; phylum Chordata; order Ceratodontiformes; family Protopteridae; genus Protopterus; species Protopterus annectens. The sequence goes on from NC_056749.1 coordinate 857,461,354, forward strand.
GCATTCTTCAGTTGTTTGTCTCAGACATTTCTGAAGGAAGGGAGAACAGGAACAGCCTCTTTGCTGATGACAGATTGGTGTAGCAGAGGAAAATGGGAGAAGAGTCCAGCAAAACATTTGGAAAGGCTGAATAACTGGGCAGAAACATAGCAATCATGGCTTAGTGCAGAGACCTGGAATGTTCTGCCCTTAGACATCAACAACCCTGGTATAAAGCATCATACGGAAGAAGGAAAACTAGGGGCAAAAAATCAGTAAAACAGGTAATAATCACGCCTGAACTGGCCCACCAGGACCAAATCGAGAAGGCAGTGGCAAAAACAAACAGAATGTTGAGAGCGTATCCTTGGAGGGTAGAGTCCAGAAGGTAAGAACTAATGTTTATATTCTATAACATCTTGGGCAGAACACACACTGAGCAAAAAAGGCCAAATAAGAAAAAAATATGTCAGGCTGCTGGCAGGAATTCTGAGGAAAATTACCAGAAAGATCTGCAGGATAGAAGGAAAGAAAAATAGTCAGACTTTGAGCTCTTCTCACATGAGACTAAAAGAGACAAGCTGAATATGATATGGGTGCAAAAGATCATGTTAGAAAGATATAAGTGGGTTGTTTTGAACAGAAAAAATGGTATATGGCAGTAGTATGGCTAGGGTGGAGTGAGGGGGGGAACTGCCTTGGGTGCAAAGTGTTGGGGGTGCAATCAGCTTATCACAATGTTTTGATAATGCAATACTGATGTTTAAAAGCCAGTATTGCATTTGTGGTCAAACCTGAGAGCTGTAGTGCTCGTGAGTGGTCTAAACTGTATCAACTGCTTGCTACAGTTTAAAAGTAAAAAAAAAAAAAAAAATTACCAAAACCTGCAGGCGAAGTACAAACTACAGCAACTACTTACAAACTGTTTGGCACAAATGTAGCTACAGTTTAAAATTATTATTATTTTTTTTTAACTAGAACATGCACACCATAGTACTTCATGCAGGCAGGGTATAAACTGCAGTAACTGCTACGTTTGTAGAAAACAGTTTTCTACAGCTTAAAAGAAATTAGTTGAGGGCAGGGCACCAAAATGGGACCTAATGACTGGGCCAGGAGAGAAGGGTGATATGTCATGCATCTGGCAACCTGGTTGGGATGAGAGAAGTAGGAATGTCCTTTTTTTTTTCCTTTGCTCTTTAAAGTGCTTGGGGGAGGAGTGTGTAGACCTAACTGTAATAAGTTGATTGCATGCAATGTATGGATTGGCTTATTACAGTGAAGTTTTTCTTTTTTTTTTGCTCTTCATTTTTTTTTTACCACTGTTGTGTGACCATGAGGTTAGTATACATAAATCTGGGAGGCTGTGGGTGTGTCTCCCAAGAGCTTTGGGGCATGACCTCACTGTAACAAAAAAAAAAAAAAAATTGCTGAAAAAGCTTTTCAGCAATTCTTTTTTGCAGCAATTCCTTCAACAAGTTGACATAAATCTTCATAAACATAGTGTGTGAAGGTGTGCAAGCACTCTCTGCACTATTTTGGTACCATTGTCCTTAGATAGGAGTCCTACTGAATACTGACATACAAATAAGCATCACGGTTTTATTACTGGTACACAGGAGCATGTAGCACACAATGTGTACTCTGTCCTCCTGTGGTACAGACATTCCTGATTGCTGACACTGAAGCACAGCACAGTACAAAAGGAAACATACAGTTGATAAAGTACATGACAGACACATGCCTGATTAGCTGAGTGTTCTCCTGTGGTGCTGTTATGCCTAACTACAGTGCATAGAACATTACAATTTATTAGGCATGACACTTAGTTGGCAGTTTGCATAACAGCTAAAGTGTTTACCTCAAACACAGGGTACAGGGCTTGATCCTTACTTTTAAGATGATAAGTTTGTCTAGACTTAAATTGGCCTGTAAGGACAGATAGCCTAGCACTAACCTATGAACAGTGGAGTTTTGGTCATTACCACAATAAACTAACAAGGTGATTTGCTGCTGTGTAAAGCTCCTATTTGCAGGAGTTTGACAACCTCATACTGTGAGAGCAAATTAAGTTGTGGTTGTGGTAGCAGGACTGTGAGGATCAAGGGGAAATTCATTACCATGTTTTTTTATTGTAGAACGGTGTTTATTTATTTATTTATTGCTTATATGCTATTCAGCTTTATATGGTAAGTATGTATCACTCTGAGAGCGGGATTCATGGACTAACAAGTAATACATCAGCTTTGTTCTTATGAAAAACAGCCTCTGAAACCTAAGACAGGAAACTGGATTTCTCAAACTATAAATGGGAACCTTTTTTTTGATGGATGTACAACCCAAGTTCACTATAACAGAGCATTACAAACCATTGCAAGCTATGTAAAACTCAATAATGACCGTTTCAGTATAAGATATATAATCCTATTTTCAACCTTTACTACTTCTAAAAGCTTAAGAAAATCATGTTGTGACTTCTGTATCCCTCTTTCCTAGCCACATGCCCCCTCCTGCCCATACAATTCTCAGAAGATTATTCTGGAATACATCATTTACTCCTATTGTGTCCCATCCCTTAGTATTATTTCAGTGAACCTGCTGGATAACCTACATGGAGAATTAAACACTACTCCTTTGGTGGCTACTTTTGTAAACTAGTCCCATTGGGGAAACTGTACATTTTCTGAAATGGGAGGGGGGGTCCTCAAACAGACCCACTTCCTTACAAATCTCCACTGAGGCCTCACCAAAATTTAGATCCTGCTTGTTGTGGTAGTGTCTTCAAAGATTTAATTCACCTACCTGCCAAGGCATCCCTTACCTGAGTCTTAATATTATCCCTACTGGTTTTTGTTTTGCCTTTTATATCAGGCAAAAGGCTAATGAAAGTCCTACCTGCAACTGTCACTCCATGCCTGTCCAAGCTAAAGTTATGTTGGATCTTGTTACTGGGCTCAAGTATACAAGAATTAATAAAACTGGTACTGCTGTACATTAACAAAGAAGGAAATATATGTCTCACACCTAGCTATCTAGTGAGCCATGTGAAACATGCAGTGCATTTCAGCATTACACCTAGCTATCCAGTGAGCTGTGTGAAACATGCAGTGCATTTCATCGTTACACCTAGCTATCCAATGAGCATTGTGAAACATGCAGTGCATTTCAGCATTACACCTAGCTATCCAGTGAGCTGTGTGAAACATGCAGTGCATTTCAGCATTACACCTAGCTATCCAGTGAGCTGTGTCAAACATGCAGTGCATTTCATAGTTACACCTAGCTATCCAGTGAGCTGTGTGAAACATGCAGTGCATTTCAGCATTTTACCTAGCTATGCAGTGAGCTATGTGAAACATGTAGTGCATTTCAGTGTTGCAGCATTAAGACATCAACCTTTCGGATTTCCTGCAATGTAGGTTTATCCTTTTAGGGTTGATAGTTTCCTGGAAATAGTTAAGTCTAACTAAAGCCGATCCTGGCCATGCTTAGGGAGTATTCAAAAAGTAGCCTTAATGCCAAACTTGTTAGACCCCAGGCCATGTACCACCTGAGTGACTGTGATGGTTTTGCTTAGAAATATGTATTTATTTATTTATTTATATTTGTTGACCGGGAGTGTCCGACTGGATGTAGGTCCATTTTCAGCAGAGGCTTGAGGAGAAAAGCTCCACAGTTAAAATAAACAGACAGTAGTTACATTGGATTTCATAGCGATTAACAATTTATATAGCAATCACTTACAACATATTTACAGATGAAGAACATAGCACATCAGTAGACAACTAGAATCTTTATCTGTGAAGTACATAACAGACATTAACAAATGTTAAAATAAGAAGTTCCTGCTGTATAAGTACTAGGCTTATGAGTATCTGAGCTTGCTATAATCAAGGTAGTTAGTGGAGTGTAATGTAGAGTGGAATGTATTACATTCTAGTTGCCTCCCCCTGTCAGTGTTATCTTTCAACAAACTTTCCATTGGGTAGTTAAAATGGTGAATTAAACAGTACTCACTTTTTCATCTCTTGAAACCAAGCCTGCCAAAGGAAAATGTACCCTGAGGAAAAAAAGGGAGACATCAAATAAGGCTGCTATTTCTCCTACCCCTGCATTCCTGCCCAGCAGTTTCTAAACTACTCCATCCTTAGCTTAAGTGATATTAAATTTCAACACCTCTTACTTGGTCCAAGAACAATCTTGTAATAGTCTATGGTATAGCCCTGCAGCAAAATTCTCATTACACTACTGTTTTCAGCACTGTTACAACTTCTTCCATCTGTCTGATATATGAACGTCTGCTCCCCTTGTGACAATGCCCTCACCAGGAAGTTAGAGGATGCTATCCTTCCATCTGTAGGCAGGACTGCTGAAATCTCACATTATTTTACCTGATAATCCCCAGTCTTGCTTGTATTTAGTCATCTAACCCCTGCATGCTGTCATCTGTGAGTGAAGTATTCTTAGCCTTACTAGGATAAATGTTATCTGGTGTTGACTTATCTGTTCACTGGCATTTTCCTCCCTTTGTGCAGTTTTTCTGCAGCTGCTCTTTTAGCTTCTTTTCAGAAGCAGTGCAGCCTGCATCATGCCAGCTTTCAATTTCTGTTGATAACATGGTGCCCAAGTCAGAGTCACTGGGGTAGCACAGTGCCCAGGTCAGAGCAACTGGGGTAGCATGGTGCCCAAGTCAGAGCCATCGGGGTAGCATGGTGCCCAAGTCAGAGCCACTGGGGTAGCATGGTGCCAAAGTTAGCCACTAGGGTTGAATACATGAAAACAGATTATCTGCCATAAATCAGAGGTTCTTCCACATAATGCATCACAGTGGAAAACCATTCCGATGCATTTTACTATTTGTCATGTATATCACTTCTGTGCAATCTGCTTCATAGGTAGACTTGGCCCTGGTTATATATGTCGTAGTGTGCTGAGTGAAGTAAGTTATACCTGTGGAACTGAGACAATTTGGAATTCACATTTTGGTTGACAATTATTCCATGCCTTGAAACTGAAGTAATTTGTTCCAGCAAATTGAAATGAAATGAAAACAGGAAAGAAAAATGCTAGGTATTCTGTCACAAGCAAAGAGAATTGCTGAGAAATGCAATTATTTGGAGAAGGATAGACCTGAAGCTTGTGAAATAGATTTCTGCCAGTAAAGTATGTAAACTGTAATCCTATACGAGTGTTTTTCAAGTAGAATCTGGATCCATCTCATATTACACATACATCTGTTTTCTCTCAGTATGTTTAGTTTAAAGATATTCTAATGTAATACCAAACAGTAAACATCTAAACTGAGATTCCACTTTAGATTCAATCATTTTTCCAGATACCAACTTTCAGGGTTGTGGGAGACCTTGTTCATAGCTCAAAAGTCATTGGATGCAAGAAATAGAGAAACTAATCCAAGGTGGGTTGCCTGTCCCAGGTTGCCAGATGGCAAACATATCTACAGGATATTTAGAAGAGATGGGGGGGGGGTACAGCAGACAGTGAACATTACATTGAAACATGCAGTGCATTTCAGCATTACACCTAGCTATCCAGTGAGCTGTGTGAAACATGCAGTGCATTTCAGCGTTACACCTAACTATCCAGTGAGCTGTGTGAAACATGCAGTGCATTTCAGCATTACACCTAGCTATCCAGTGAGCTGTGTGAAACATGCAGTGCATTTCAGCATTACACCTAGCTATCTAGTGAGCTGTGTCAAACATGCAGTGCATTTCATAGTTACACCTAGCTATCCAGTGAGCTGTGTGAAACATGCAGTGCATTTCAGCATTTTACCTAGCTATGCAGTGAGCTATGTGAAACATGTAGTGCATGTCAGTGTTGCAGCATTAAGACATCAACCTTTCGGATTTCCTGCAATGTAGGTTTATCCTTTTAGGGTTGATAGTTTCCTGGAAATAGTTAAGTCTAACTAAAGCTGATCCTGGCCATGCTTAGGGAGTATTCAAAAAGTAGCCTTAATGCCAAACTTGTTGGACCTCAGGCCATGTACCACCTGAGTGACTGTGGTGGTTTTGCTTAGAAATATGTATTTATTTATTTATTTATTTATATTTGTTGACCGGGAGTGTCCGACTGGATGTAGGTCCATTTTCAGCAGAGGCTTGGGGAGAAAAGCTCCACAGTTAAAATAAACAGACAGTAGTTACATTGGATTTCATAGCGATTAACAATTTATATAGCAATTACTTACAACATATTTACAGATGAAGAACATAGCACATCAGTAGACAACTAGAATCTTTATCTGTGAAGTACATAACAGACATTAACAAATGTTAAAATAAGAAGTTCCTGCTGTATAAGTACTAGGCTTATGAGTATTTGAGCTTGCTATAATCAAGGTAGTTAGTGGAGTGTAATGTAGAGTGGAATGTATTACATTCTAGTTGCCTCCCCCTGTCAGTGTTATCATTCAACAAACTTTCCATTGGGTAGTTAAAATGGTGAATTAAACAGTACTCACTTTTTCATCTCTTGAAACCAAGCCTGCCAAGGAAAATGTACCCTGAGGAAAAAAAGGGAGACATCAAATAAGGCTGCTATTTCTCCTACCCCTGCATTCCTGCCCAGCAGTTTCTAAACTACTTCATCCTTAGCTTAAGTGATATTAAATTTCAACAGCTCTTACTTGGTCCAAGAACAATCTTGTAATAGTCTATGGTATAGCCCTGCAGCAAAATTCTCATTACACTACTGTTTTCAGCACTGTTACAACTTCTTCCATCTGTCTGATATATGAACGTCTGCTCCCCTTGTGACAATGCCCTCACCAGGAAGTTAGAGGATGCTATCCTTCCATCTGTAGGCAGGACTGCTGAAATCTCACATTATTTTACCTGATAATCCCCAGTCTAGCTTGTATTTAGTCATCTAACCCCTGCATGCTGTCATCTGTGAGTGAAGTATTCTTAGCCTTACTAGGATAAATGTTATCTGGTGTTGACTTATCTGTTCACTGGCATTTTCCTCCCTTTGTGCAGTTTTTCTGCAGCTGCTCTTTTTGCTTCTTTTCAGAAGCAGTGCAGCCTGCATCATGCCAGCTTTCAATTTCTGTTGATAACATGGTGCCCAAGTCAGAGTCACTGGGGTAGCACAGTGCCCAAGTCAGAGCAACTGGGGTAGCATGGTGCCCAAGTCAGAGCCATCGGGGTAGCATGGTGCCCAAGTCAGAGCCACTGGGGTAGCATGGTGCCAAAGTTAGCCACTGGGGTTGAATACATGAAAACAGATTATCTGCCATAAATCAGAGGTTCTTCCACATAATGCATCACAGTGGAAAACCATTCCGATGCATTTTACTATTTGTCATGTATATCACTTCTGTGCAATCTGCTTCATAGGTAGACTTGGCCCTGGTTATATATGTCGTAGTGTGCTGAGTGAAGTAAGTTATACCTGTGGAACTGAGACAATTTGGAATTCACATTTTGGTTGACAATTATTCCATGCCTTGAAACTGAAGTAATTTGTTCCAGCAAATTCAAATGAAATGAAAACAGGAAAGAAAAATGCTAGGTATTCTGTCACAAGCAAAGAGAATTGCTGAAAAATGCAATTATTTGGAGAAGGATAGACCTGAAGCTTGTGAAATAGATTTCTGCCAGTAAAGTATATAAACTGTAAGCCTATACGAGTGTTTTTCAAGTAGAATCTGGATCCATCTCATATTACACATACATCTGTTTTCTCTCAGTATGTTTAGTTTAAAGATATTCTAATGTAATACCAAACAGTAAACATCTAAACTGAGATTCCACTTTAGATTCAATCATTTTTCCAGATACCAACTTTCAGGGTTGTGGGAGACCTTGTTCATAGCTCAAAAGTCATTGGATGCAAGAAATAAAGAAACTAATCCAAGGTGGGTTGCCTGTCCCAGGTTGCCAGATGGCAAACATATCTACAGGATATTTAGAAGAGATGGGGGAGGGGGGAGTACAGCAGACAGTGAACATTACATTGAAACATGCAGTGCATTTCAGCATTACACCTAGCTATCCAGTGAGCTGTGTGAAACATGCAATGCATTTCAGCATTACACCTAACTATCCAGTGAGCTGTGTGAAACATGCAGTGCATTTCAGCATTACACCTAGCTATCTAGTGAGCTGTGTCAAACATGCAGTGCATTTCATAGTTACACCTAGCTATCCAGTGAGCTGTGTGAAACATGCAGTGCATTTCAGCATTTTACCTAGCTATGCAGTGAGCTATGAGAAACATGTAGTGCATGTCAGTGTTGCAGCATTAAGACATCAACCTTTCGGATTTCCTGCAATGTAGGTTTATCCTTTTAGGGTTGATAGTCTAACTAAAGCTGATCCTGGCCATGCTTAGGGAGTATTCAAAAAGTAGCCTTAATGCCAAACTTGTTGGAGCCCAGGCCATGTACCACCTGAGTGACTGTGGTGGTTTTGCTTAGAAATATGTATTTATTTATTTATTTATATTTGTTGACCGGGAGTGTCCGACTGGATGTAGGTCCATTTTCAGCAGAGGCTTGGGGAGAAAAGCTCCACAGTTAAAATAAACAGACAGTAGTTACATTGGATTTCATAGCGATTAACAATTTATATAGCAATTACTTACAACATATTTACAGATGAAGAACATAGCACATCAGTAGACAACTAGAATCTTTATCTGTGAAGTACATAACAGACATTAACAAATGTTAAAATAAGAAGTTCCTGCTGTATAAGTACTAGGCTTATGAGTATTTGAGCTTGCTATAATCAAGGTAGTTAGTGGAGTGTAATGTAGAGTGGAATGTATTACATTCTAGTTGCCTCCCCCTGTCAGTGTTATCGTTCAACAAACTTTCCATTGGGTAGTTAAAATGGTGAATTAAACAGTACTCACTTTTTCATCTCTTGAAACCAAGCCTGCCAAGGAAAATGTACCCTGAGGAAAAAAAGGGAGACATCAAATAAGGCTACTATTTCTCCTACCCCTGCATTCCTGCCCAGCAGTTTCTAAACTACTCCATCCTTAGCTTAAGTGATATTAAATTTCAACAGCTCTTACTTGGTCCAAGAACAATCTTGTAATAGTCTATGGTATAGCCCTGCAGCAAAATTCTCATTACACTACTGTTTTCAGCACTGTTACAACTTCTTCCATCTGTCTGATATATGAACGTCTGCTCCCCTTGTGACAATGCCCTCACCAGGAAGTTAGAGGATGCTATCCTTCCATCTGTAGGCAGGACTGCTGAAATCTCACATTATTTTACCTGATAATCCCCAGTCTAGCTTGTATTTAGTCATCTAACCCCTGCATGCTGTCATCTGTGAGTGAAGTATTCTTAGCCTTACTAGGATAAATGTTATCTGGTGTTGACTTATCTGTTCACTGGCATTTTCCTCCCTTTGTGCAGTTTTTCTGCAGCTGCTCTTTTTGCTTCTTTTCAGAAGCAGTGCAGCCTGCATCATGCCAACTTTCAATTTCTGTTGATAACATGGTGCCCAAGTCAGAGTCACTGGGGTAGCACGGTGCCCAAGTCAGAGCAACTGGGGTAGCATGGTGCCCGAGTCAGAGCCATCGGGGTAGCATGTTGCCCAAGTCAGAGCCACTGGGGTTGCATGGTGCCAAAGTTAGAGCCACTGGGGTTGAATACATGAAAACAGATTATCTGCCATAAATCAGAGGTTCTTCCACATAATGCATCATAGTGGAAAACCATTCCGATGCATTTTACTATTTGTCATGTATATCACTTCTGTGCAATCTGCTTCATAGGTAGACTTGGCCCTGGTTATATATGTCGTAGTGTGCTGAGTGAAGTAAGTTATACCTGTGGAACTGAGACAATTTGGAATTCACATTTTGGTTGACAACTATTCCATGCCTTGAAACTGAAGTAATTTGTTCCAGCAAATTGAAATGAAATGAAAACAGGAAAGAAAAATGCTAGGTATTCTCTCACAAGCAAAGAGAATTGCTGAGAAATGCAATTATTTGGAGAAGGATAGACCTGAAGCTTGTGAAATAGATTTCTGCCAGTAAAGTATATAAACTGTAATCCTATACGAGTGTTTTTCAAGTAGAATCTGGATCCATCTCATATTACACATACATCTGTTTTCTCTCAGTATGTTTAGTTTAAAGATATTCTAATGTAATACCAAACAGTAAACATCTAAACTGAGATTCCACTTTAGATTCATTCATTTTTCCAGATACCAACTTTCAGGGTTGTGGGAGACCTTGTTCATAGCTCAAAAGTCATTGGATGCAAGAAATAGAGAAACTAATCCAAGGTGGGTTGCCTGTCCCAGGTTGCCAGATGGCAAACATATCTACAGGATATTTAGAAGAGATGGGGGGGGGGGAGTACAGCAGACAGTGACCATTCACACAGACATGATAATGCAAGTCATTACAGAAGGCACCCAAACAGAAAAGTGAACTAAAAAAAAAAAAGTGCTGTAAAGCACCCCAGGTGTGATTAAAAGGGATGTATAAAGGAATCACAATAAAAAAGTACTTGTGATAACAACATTTATGAATCTAACAGCAAAGTAACTGTAACAGAATAAATTAGAAGGTTCCAGAGTAAAATTGCTTTACTTAAAGCTAAACAACCAAATTTCTCATTATAATAATTTTTGTCACGTGTGCAAAAACGTTACTCCTACTAAATAAAATTATACTAATTAAAAAATAAACACTTGAATTCTCATCATATAGCAATTATTTTCTGTCACATTTATGCAAAAATAACCACTTATTCAGATTTTATACAAATCAAATGACAATACAAGCAACCTTAAATTTGGTTTAGAAGTTATATCACAATTGATAGTTTATTAAAGCTGAATATATAATTATTGTATGTAAGTGTTATAGCAATACAGAATCTCTTTTAAGCTGTTTTGGAGTTCATTTTGACCAACCCTCAGATCAACATGGCTCTTACAGGTGCCCTATGATTGAGTAAAATCATAGACACACAGACATTATCTCCTCTAATATTTCTGTTTGTTTAAAGAGTGAGCTGTGGTATACAACATTTTTCACACTTAAATTTTACAGTCACTAACTTTTAGTTTTTTTTTTTTTAAATGTCATTAGCATGATAGCTCAGTAATATGATTTCTGCTTTACAATTACGGGGTCTGGGGTTCAGTCCTGATCTTTGGTCAGAGTCTATGTGAAATGTTTATATTCTCCTGTGGTTCAGTCCCGCTCTTTGGTCAGTCTATGTGAAATGTTTATATCCTCCTATTTTCAGATTCTTCCCAACTGTGAAATGCAGACTGACAAAGTAAATTGTTAAAATTAGTGAATCTGATGTACCTTGTAATCTCTTTGCATCATAAGCAATAGTAAGATAAATGTTACTGGCCCATTTTTTCCATGTTTTTGTGATACTGCAATGAGGTTCATGGTGGTGTTGCAGATAGCTTTGGAGAGATTTTTTAGCAGAACAACGAATGTTGCCTGATCACAATTCATCAGCGTTTCAGATTAGATTACTTTCAAGAAGCGGAATATAAAAAAAGTCCTCAAATGAGAAGTAGTATCTCTGAATTGTGATTCATGGTGACAGGACTGTGTCCATCAGCGGGTCAGAGCAGGGCTCCATGCAGAGCCATTAAAGGTAGAACTACATTTGTGGGGCAGGTGTGTTCTTGTCAAGAAGAGTAGTCATAGTACACTGACTAAGAATGCTAATCTTATAGCTCAGAACATATTCTAGATCTTAACAGCTGCAAATAGATTATTTATTTATTTTTATTTTACATTTGTTGACCGGGCTAGTCTAGCTGGAGAAATTTCCATTTTCAGTAGAGGCCCGGGGAGAAAAGCTCCACGGAGTGAGATACATTCAGAGATAAAAAACAAAAATTATCATACAAAAATGTAATAACAATAATCATTATAATGAAAATATTAGAGTTAGTAATAGAGTTTGCAAGCAAAAATTAAAAATAAAAGATAGTAAACTCTTCAATGTAAATAAAAAACTACTACAAGAGTTAGTAACCAAAAATAGCACAATACACCAAAAAGTCACTGCTCCGGCACTATTAAGGCTGCCCCGTGTAAAACCTCTTCAGTTCCTGCTTCACCTTAATACGTATCTCACCAGCATATACCACCAACGAAAATGAAGAAATTTTTAAACAGTTTAATGTTAAAACAAGAACATAAATCACATTCAACAAATAGATTAAGCGCTTTCGTCTCCTTTACGGAGACTTCATCAGAATCTGTTCTACATTAATCAATTACATTTTTATATACCTTCCAATGATGTTTCTAATTAATTAGTTAATTAGTATAAACAGTTGAACCACATTTTTTAAAAAGACATTCGCTTTCATGACACAGTGCTCTAAATATATCCAAACAACACATATTAAAAACCATCATTTAATACTGCTAGATTAAAAATACTTGTGAATGTTATTATACTATTTCCTAAATTAATAGTTTGTATAAATGCCCTATCACATATAAATAAGTGAAATATATAGTATATATATAAAGTGTAAAGTATAAATAGTATGTATTGTAAAATGACCAGAGGCTCAAGCACATTTTCTAAAACTTAATATACCTATAAGCATGATATAAAATAATTGTGTATATAAAATATGTATATGTAAATATAAATGTGAATGTATATATCTTAATAATGATAATATTTAATAATGTTGTCTAAGTAAAAATATAAATATAAATATAAATATAAATATATAATATATAATATATAGATATACAAGTTGAATTAAGTACAAATAAATATATATATGTGTATATTTTGTATAAAGTATACTGTATAAATATATATAAAAATATATATAAATACATATAGTTATATAAAATGTTATAATGAACTGAGTATACAATTAACACAATAAATAATAATAATAATAATAGTAGTATCACATACTATAATATGTCAGACTATTGTAAAAATGGATATAAATACAATTGCAAGAAAAAAATATATAAATATATGATGTATAATAATGTGTGAGTATATTAGTATATAAATATATAAAATATGGAGAAGTGACAAAAAATCAAGACATACAAAACTACAATAGCTATAAAAAGATATAAAAAACTACCAGTTATAATTTTAAGGCTATGAGGTAATTGTGGTCTGTAAACTTCCCAATATAGGCCTTTATTTAAATAAGCAGTCATTCATAACATTTTAATTTCTTCGGGTCCATTGCTAATATTTTTAGTGCAGGGGTAATTGATATCTAGTCATTCAGACCTCCATTACTACAAACATCTAATCTTAACTGCCAAATCATCTCCCTATACTCAACTTTAGTTTCCCAATCACCTCCACGTTCCATATGTTCAACTACTTCAAGCACCCAAAATTTGAAGTCTGCTTTTTTACATTCTATTGCATGCCTATACAAAGCATTATTCTCATTATGCCTGTTTATATCTCTAATATGCTCGTATATTCTATTTCTGAGATGTCTCTCAGTTTTGCCAATATAATATTTTCCGCAAGCTTTACACATCACCAAATAAATTACCCCTTTTGTATAACAACTACTATATTTTTTGGCCCTTAGAGTTAAAGATAAACTTGATATTCTCAATTCTTTTGTTTCCGCAATATATGAACATTGCGCACATCTACCACATTTAAAAGTTCCGTGCTTTTTGTTAGTCCCACTTCTTTCCATTTTCTTTTTCTCCAGGATATTTTTAATGTTCTTATTTCTCCTGAAACTAAGTTTTAAATCACTCTTAAATACATCTGTCTTAACAGCCATATTCCTAAACATACTCCATATCTCATGGATGCTTTTCCTCAACCACCCAACATCTTTGTAATATGTAATAGTAAGATATGGTGTAAAATTAGTTCTTGTTATATTTTGCGTGTTTATTTCATCATTCACCTCATTTATATGATTATTATTAATATTATTGTCATTCAATCCATTGTTAGCCACCAAATTATCAACCTTGGTTAGTAGTGGTTTGTATCTAGTTCGTCTACCCAGTATTACATTTTCTTTTATTGGTGTAATGAGTTCCATAGGATACCCTCTTTCAATAAACATTATTTCAACATGTTCAAGTTCTTTCAAAAAATCCACCTCTTCTGATATCATCCTAGCCATCCTGATCATTTGCCCTTTTACAACATTTTTCTTTAATTGATAAGGATGGTCACTATCAAAATGGAGATATGCGTTTGAATAATGTTCCTTCCTAAAAACATTTGATTTATAACATTTTTTGTATTTGTCTTTACTCAACTTGACATCAAGAAAATGTGTTTCATCCATTTCAATCTGATATACAAAACTTAAAAATGAGGTGGTATGATTAATATATTGTATAAATTCATCGATACAATCTTTGGTTCCATTCCATAAAACAAAAATATCATCCAGGAACCTAAAATACTTAACAATATACTGATTATATATAGAACTAAAAACATATTGTCTCTCCCAGTATAACATAATTATGTTAGCATATACTGGGGCACAAGCAGAACCCATTGCCACCCCTTCGTTTTGGTGATAATAATCACCTTCAAATTACACAAAATTGTATTTTAATACTAACTCCATACATTCTAATACAGTCCTAAATTGAAAAGTTGTAAGAAAATTCATTTCAATTAAAACTTTTTCAAACCACTCCATTCCAATAGTTTGTGGGATGACTGAAAATAAGTCTTTTACATCAATAGTTATAAAGTACATTTCTTCACTATAGATGCTATCTCCTATTTTAGTCAAAAAATCCCACGAATCCTTAAGTATGTGGTCATACTTAACATAAAATTCCTTAATCATAGTATCCACGTAAATGGCCATAGCTTGGGTTTTAGACCCTTGTGATGCCACTATTGGTCTCATAGGGGGGTCCACCAGGGATTTGTGTGTTTTCGGTATACCAAATATAGCGGGTATCACTGGTTTAGGTACTGTTAAAAACTTATATAAATCTAAGTCAATCATACCACAAAATAAATTGTCCTCTAAGATTAAATCTATCTTCCTATATAGTATATTAATCTCATTCTTGGTAACCAAACAATACTGTTCATCCTTGTCTAATATATCTTTCATTTTCTTAATATACTCCCACTTGTCCATAAGGACTATACCCCCACCCTTGTCAGGCTTCATGACACGTATTTTATCATTGTTACTCAGTTCATATAATAATTTATTTTCATCTTTGGTCAGATTATGTTTCACTTTATTCCTATTCTTATATCCATCCCTTATTCTGTTAATTACACATCTTTCAAAATTTAAAATTTCACATTGTATGGGTGGATTAAATGTACTACGCCTAGTCAGTGGATTTGCCTTATATTGTCCAGCTTCATCATTATATAAATGTTTAAAATTTAATTTACGTGTAAATAATTTAATATCCAAAATAAATTTCTCAATATTTGGCTTTTCCACTGGCTTAAAGGTAAAACCTTTTATAAATAATTCAAAAAAACTTTTGTTAATAACAATATCAGTGTAGTTAAAAATATTAAAATTATTGTATGTGTTTAAAATTCCACTAGTATTATCATGAGCCTCTGTAATATAACTAATAGTTTGAATTTGCAATGATTCACATTCTGAAGTTACTGAAAATTCTGCTGTCCGTACCCCCTCCCCAAACGTGCATTGTTCCTGGAGGCGGCCTGTGCATAAGATGCCTGTTGGTTCCGGTTTCTCAACCTCTCCGACCTCCTCACCTCTTCTATTTCTAAAGGGACATTGATATCAACACCATTATCATTCCCTTCCAAATTTGGATATTCGTCGTAGAAAGATTGGTTGCGACCATTTAACTCACCATGCTCCCAATGTCCCTCCTTGAAAGCCCCTCTTGTATGGAAGCGATTATTCCTACTTTGAAAATAAGGTTTAAAATGATTATTATACTTCTGGTTGCTAGTGAATTTTTCAAAATTATATGCATTGCCTTTCCCATATACAGCAATGTCCCTATCTAATTTCTTTAATTTGCGATTAATATTAGTGTTTGTAGCCATATCAGCGTCATGCAAAACTCTGTAATAAACATTTTTATATTCATCTAGTGAATGCAATAAATCATCATTAATTTCAACATAAATTTTATCTATATCACATTTCAAATGCTCCATAACTTCAATATTGTACTGAATCATTGGTTTTAAAATAGAAAGCCCACAGTCATTAAGAATGTCACATATATTTTTAAAAAATGTTTTATCACTGTAACTGCTATTGGGAAACTTATTTATTCTGAGTCCTTTTGGTACTATCTTTTCTTTAATACATTTTTCGAAGTACCAGTTTTCCACAGTCAAAGATTTAAATTTAAGTAATAACTTCTTAAAGTTCTTACATTTGTCTTTATACGTAACACCATTAGTTTGTTCCCTTGCGTTCAATTTTTCTTTTTCTTTTCCACTACGCGTAAAAGATTTATTGAGCCATTGGTTGAAATTCAAGTCTTTATAATTTTCCACAATAATGTGGTCTCTGCCCTTGTCTCTGTTAAAGTTTAAATTGTTATAGTTTCCAACATTGGCGTTTCTCCGACTCGCGTTCACTTCCTTAGCCCCTCCACCTCGTATCTGTTGGTCGCCAGCTTCCGACGTCACTCTTTAGCCCTAAGGTCCTTCGGGCTACTCTGCGCACATGGAATCTCATTTGAGGCTCCTGCTGGTGAAGTTTCGGTTTGCGAGTATGCCTGAATGACTCGCAAAAGTTCGTTTAACATACCACTGCCTTCCATCATAAATATTAGGACTCCTCGTGTCCGGAACGAAAAACAAAAAACAACTGGTAACCAAAAATAGCACAATACACCAAAAAGTCACTGCTCCGGCACTATTAAGGCTGCCCCGTGTAAAACCTCTTCAGTTCCTGCTTCACCTTAATACGTATCTCACCAGCATATACCACCAACGAAAATGAAGAAATTTTTAAACAGTTTAATGTTAAAACAAGAACATAAATCACATTCAACAAATAGATTAAGTGCTTTCATCTCCTTTACGGAGACTTCATCAGAATCTGTTCTACATTAATCAATTACATTTTTATATACCTTCCAATGATGTTTTTAATTAATTAGTTAATTAGTATAAACAGTTGAACCACATTTTTTAAAAAGACATTCGCTTTCATGACACAGTGCTCTAAATATATCCAAACAACACATATTAAAAACCATCGTTTAATACTGCTAGATTAAAAAATACTTGTGAATGTTATTATACTATTTCCTAAATTAATGGTTTGTATAATTGCCCTAAAGTGTAAAGTATAAATAGTATGTATTGTAAAATGACCAGAGGCTCAAACACATTTTCTAAAACTTAATATACCTATAAGCATGATATAAAAATATTGTGTATATAAAATATGTATATGTAAATATAAATGTGAATGTATATATCTTAATAATGATAATATTTAATAATGTTGTCTAAGTAAAAATATAAATATAAATATATAATATAGATATACAAGTTGAATTAAGTACAAATAAATATATATATGTGTATATTTTGTATAAAGTATACTGTATAAATATATTATATTACAGAGGCTCAAGATAATACTAGTGGAATTTTAAACACATACAATAATTTTAATATTTTTAACTACACTGATATTGTTATTAACAAAAGTTTTTTTGAATTATTTATAAAAGGTTTTACCTTTGTGCCAGTGGAAAAGCCAAATATTGAGAAATTTATTTTGGATATTAAATTATTTACATGTAAATTAAATTTTAAACATTTATATAATGATGAAGCTGGACAATATAAGGCAAATCCACTGACTAGGCGTAGTACATTTAATCCACCCATACAATGTGAAATTTTAAATTTTGAAAGATGTGTAATTAACAGAATAAGGGATGGATATAAGAATAGGAATAAAGTGAAACATAATCTGACCAAAGATGAAAATAAATTATTATATGAACTGAGTAATAATGATAAAATACGTGTCATGAAGCCTGACAAGGGTGGGGGTATAGTCCTTATGGACAAGTGGGAGTATATTAAGAAAATGAAAGATATATTAGACAAGGATGAACAGTATTGTTTGGTTACCAAGAATGAGATTAATATACTATATAGGAAGATAGATTTAATCTTAGAGGACAATGTATTTTGTGGTATGATTGATTTAGATTTATATAAGTTTTTAACAGTACCTAAACCAGTGATACCCGCTATATTTGGTATACCGAAAACACACAAATCCCTGGTGGACCCCCCTATGAGACCAATAGTGGCATCACAAGGGTCTAAAACCCAAGCTATGGCCATTTACGTGGATACTATGATTAAGGAATTTTATGTTAAGTATGACCACATACTTAAGGATTCGTGGGATTTTTTGACTAAAATAGGAGATAGCATCTATAGTGAAGAAATGTACTTTATAACTATTAATGTAAAAGACTTATTTTCAGTCATCCCACAAACTATTGGAATGGAGTGGTTTGAAAAAGTTTTAATTGAAATGAATTTTCTTACAACTTTTCAATTTAGGACTGTATTAGAATGTATGGAGTTAGTATTAAAATACAATTTTGTGAATTTTGAAGGGGATTATTATCACCAAAAAGAAGGGGTGGCAATGGGTTCCGCTTGTGCCCCAGTATATGCTAACATAATTATGTTATACTGGGAGAGACAATATGTTTTTAGTTCTATATATAATCAGTATATTGTTAAGTATTTTAGGTTCCTGGATGATATTTTTGTTTTATGGAATGGAACCAAAGATTGTATCGATGAATTTATACAATATATTAATCATACCACCTCATTTTTAAGTTTTGTATATCAGATTGAAATGGATGAAACACATTTTCTTGATGTCAAGTTGAGTAAAGACAAATACAAAAAATGTTATAACTCAAATGTTTTTAGGAAGGAACATTATTCAAACGCATATCTCCATTTTGATAGTGACCATCCTTATCAATTAAAGAAAAATGTTGTAAAAGGACAAATGATCAGGATGGCTAGGATGATATCAGAAGAGGTGGATTTTTTGAAAGAACTTGAACATGTTGAAATAATGTTTATTGAAAGAGGGTTTCCTATGGAACTCATTACACCAATAAAAGAATATGTAATACTAGGTAGACGAACTAGATACAAACCACTACTAACCAAGGTTGATAATTTGGTGGCTAACAATGGATTGAATGACAATAATATTAATAATAATCATATAAATGAGGTGAATGATGAAATAAACACGCAAAATATAATAAGAGCTAATTTTACACCATATCTTACTATTACATATTACAAAGATGTTGGGTGGTTGAGGAAAAGCATCCATGAGATATGGAGTAAGTTTAGGAATATGGCTGTTAAGACAGATGTATTTAAGAGTGATTTAAAACTTAGTTTCAGGAGAAATAAGAACATTAAAAATATCCTGGAGAAAAAGAAAATGGAAAGAAGTGGGACTAACAAAAAGCACGGAACTTTTAAATGTGGTAGATGTGCGCAATGTTCATATATTGCGGAAACAAAAGAATTGAGAATACCAAGTTTATCTTTAACTCTAAGGGCCAAAAAATATAGTAGTTGTTATACAAAAGCGGTAATTTATTTGGTGATGTGTAAAGCTTGTGGAAAATATTATATTGGCAAAACTGAGAGACATCTCAGAAATAGAATATACGAGCATATTAGAGATATAAACAGGCATAATGAGAATAATGCTTTGTATAGGCATGCAATAGAATGTAAAAAAGCAGACTTCAAATTTTGGGTGCTTGAAGTAGTTGAACATATGGAACGTGGAGGTGATTGGGAAACTAAAGTTGAGTATAGGGAGATGATTTGGCAGTTAAGATTAGATGCTTGTAGTAATGGAGGTCTGAATGACCACATATCAATTACCCCTGCACTGAAAATATTAGCAATGGACCCGAAGAAATTAAAATGTTATGAATGACTGCTTATTTAAATAAAGGCCTATATTGGGAAGTTTACAGACCACAATTACCTCATAGCCTTAAAATTATAAATGGTAGTTTTTTATATCTTTTTATAGCTATTGTAGTTTTGTATGTCTTGATTTTTTGTCACTTCTCCATATTTTATATATTTTTATACTAATATACTCACACATTATTATACATCATATATTTATATATTTTTTTCTTACAATTGTATTTATATCCATTTTTACAATAGCCTGACATATTATAGTATGTTATACTACTAATATTATTATTATTTATTGTGTTAATTGTATACTCAGTTCATTATAACATTTTATATAACTATATGTATTTATATATATTTTTATATATATTTATACAGTATACTTTTTACAAAATATACACATATATATATTTATTTGTACTTAATTCAACTTGTATATCTATATATTATATATTTATATTTATATTTATATTTTTACTTAGACAACATTATTAAATATTATCATTATTAAGATATATACATTCACATTTATATTTACATATACATATTTTATATACACAATTATTTTATATCATGCTTATAGGTATATTAAGTTTTAGAAAATGTGTTTGAGCCTCTGGTCATTTTACAATACATACTATTTATACTTTACACTTTATATATATACTATATATTTCACTTATTTATATGTGATAGGGCATTTATACAAACTATTAATTTAGGAAATAGTATAATAACATTCACAAGTATTTTTAATCTAGCAGTATTAAATGATGGTTTTTAATATGTGTTGTTTGGATATATTTAGAGCACTGTGTCATGAAAGCGAATGTCTTTTTAAAAAATGTGGTTCAACTGTTTCTACTAATTAACTAATTAATTAGAAACATCATTGGAAGGTATATAAAAATGTAATTGATTAATGTAGAACAGATTCTGATGAAGTCTCCGTAAAGGAGACAAAAGCGCTTAATCTATTTGTTGAATGTGATTTATGTTCTTGTTTCAACATTAAACTGTTTAAAAATTACTTCATTTTCATTGG
This sequence comes from Protopterus annectens, assembly GCF_019279795.1. Classification (NCBI taxonomy): domain Eukaryota; kingdom Metazoa; phylum Chordata; order Ceratodontiformes; family Protopteridae; genus Protopterus; species Protopterus annectens. The sequence continues at coordinate 857,482,344 of NC_056749.1, forward strand.
TGGTATATGCTGGTGAGATACGTATTAAGGTGAAGCAGGAACTGAAGAGGTACTACAAGAGTTAGTTACTAAAACACTCAATACAGTCAAATTCACAATTAACCAGTTGAAAATACTAATTGGATTAATATAGAACAAAGGAGTGAAGGTATGGAGAATAAAGTGAAAAGAGAGTAAGGGAAAAAGGTAGGAATAGAAAGTGGAGAAAATAAAAGAGCAAGTAATGCAGAATAACAGGTACAGAAGTAGTGGGAGGAGAAAAGAAAGACAAATAGTACAAAGAGTAAAAAGGAGAAGAGAGATGGTTTTATTTAGGTAGTAATAGTGAAAGACTAATCAGGTTATTACAGGAGCAAAGCCAGTGATTTTGGAAATGCACTTTAATATTTTGTTTGAAAAGAGGCAATGAAGTTATCTTTGTTATGCTAGTGGGTAACAAATTCCATTTTGTCCCTATAGCATTGGTAAATAGAGAGTCACCAGCATTATTATTTGATTTTATTGAACTTGTCAGAAGTCTGCTGGAAGAGCGGAGAGAGTTGAGATTTTTATAAGGGATTATGAGTTGTGAGAGTATGGGGGTATTATCAGGTTGGTATAGTATTTTATGGGCAATACAGAGTTGATGGATTAAAAGATAGTTCTGAAACTCTGGCCAGCCTAGAAGTTTTAAGTTAAGACAGTGATGAGTTTTATAGGGATTACCAGTAGCAAAGCGGGCAATGTTATTATAACAGGTTGCCAGTTTGTTAAGGCTGGCTTTTTTGAGGTTAGTGAAGATAGGCGCAGCATATAGAAGAGTTGAAATAAGATGAGAGTGAGCAATCCTTGTTCTGGTAGATGGTGTAAGAAATGGTCTAATTCGATATAAGGATCCTATCTTTCTGTTAACTAGTTTTATGGAGTTGTTAATGTGTAGGTCGAATGAAAGATTATTGTCAATTGTAATACCTAACAATTTAGTTGATGTGTCGGGTAAGATAACAGTGGCACTGTTTGAAGAGATGGAGAAATGTAAGGGGGAGGTTCTAGATGTGGGAGTAAAAAGAAGAAGTTTGGTTTTTTTGGCATTTAGTAAGAGGAAATGACTAGAGAACCATGTTTCTACTGTACTGAACACATTTTGGGTGAGAGAGATAAGTTCTGGGGTAGATGGAGCTGAGCAGATGAGTGTCAAGTCATCCACATATTGAATGCAGGTTGCTTGAGGGATTATTGTTTGAAGATCATTAATGAAGAGGGAGAAGAGAAGTGGGCCAAGTATAGAGCCTTGAGGAATGCCAATGGAAACAGGCAAGAGAGAAGAGATGTGGTCATCCCAGAGAACAGCTTGTTTTCTGTTTGTGAGGTAAGATTTAAACCATTTAATGGCTAGGGCATCAAACGAGATGGATTCAAGAGTATTAAGTAATAAGGGGTGGTTTACCATATCGAATGCTTTGGAGAGGTCAATGAAGAGGGCAGAAGAGAGTAAGTTGTTGTTTCGGTTCTGGTTAATAGTATCTACAAAAGAAAGCAGGGCAGCAGTAGTACTGTGATGTGGTCTAAAGCCATGTTGGCAGTTTGCTATTATGTTATGCTTTGAGAGATATTGTACAAATTGAAGGTGGATACACTTTTCCATAATCTTGGACAAAGGTGAGAGGAGAGCAATAGGCCTATAGTTGGAGTAGTCAGTTGAGTGTCCACCTTTGTGAAGTGGGATTATATGAGATACCTTCCAAACTTCAGGGATGATTCCTTCTTTAATTGTCCTATTTATAAGAATAGATATAGGATATGCAATAACCTTAGCAGCCTTTGTCATCCACTTTCCCTTGTTCACAATATTCCAATAAAGCTGCAGAAGATGCTTTTTCAGAGATATCGTGGATAGCTTCTTCCAGTTTTAGTGAGAGGCTATACATTCTCTGTACTGGAGCTAGAAAATACCTAATGAATATAGAGAGCTATCCCAGAAAAATACAAAGCGAGTGAGGATGTTTACATTTCCTACTCCAAACACTTACTATGCATCCATGAGGCCAGCTGCCCTACTAAATATTTCCAAACTGCTATGTTCTGCCCAACACATACCGCCCCAATTAACATCATCTTATTTTAGTTTGACACTTGTAGGGACTTCTGCGGTCAGTGCTTCAGACAGAAGAAATAATGAGCCATGCTTACAATCTGCTGTTTGAAAAATAATTGTAATTGGAGTTTCATTATCTCTAACCATATGTGAGCATAAGTAAGACATGCAAATACGCAAACACACACACACACCTATATGCAATGAGGATAATACAATAATACATTCTGTAGTGCTGATTCTAATACAGAAATTGGCAATAAACATTGATAGAATGTAACAATATCACTTAGAATACAACGTGTGCAAATATCATAGAATATTATCACATATAAATACAATATAGAAACACTGTCCACAAGTACCATGCAGATGTATCAAGGTACAAAAAGAGTACAGTAATACTGTACGCAAATACTGTGCAATAGTATCCAATACAAATGCAGCATTATACCATGTACAAATAAAACAAGACAGTATCATACAAATAAACTACTGTGATGCTATATATCTATACCACACATCAGCATCACATGCAAACACAGTACAGTAACACTGTGCATAAATACCCCATGGTAGTATCAGAACAGTATTACATGCAGATACATTACAGCAACACTTTTCAAAAATATCTCACACCAGTACAAATATTTCATAACAATGCTGTTCAGAAATGCCTATAGTAAAGCAGCATGTACAAATAGCATGCATACACACAAGTACAATTCAGCAACACTGCACAAATACTGCACATCAGTATTATATACAAATACAGCACAATACTACTCTCAAATACCACATGACAGTATCACGTTCAAATACTGTACAATAAGACTGTGCACAAATATATCACAGTAATGCCACATATCAATACAACTCAACCCCACTGTGCAGAAATACCACACAGCAGTATCACATGCAAATACCATACAGTAACAGTGTGTACAAATGCCACACATCAGCATCACACAGAAAACAGTCCAGTAAGACTGTATACAAATACCACACAGCAGTATCACATACAAATATAATACGACACTATACACAAATATGAAACAGTAGAATCACATATACATAATGCAGTAAGACTCTGTAAAACATGTAGTAGTATGATGTATGTAGACAGAACAGCAACACAATGCACAAAAACACACAGCAGTATGACATCAAACACATCGACCTGTACATCAATGCCAAACAGCAGTACCATATGCAGATATAGCACAATACCACTTTAAGAAAACAGTGCATTGTATTATCATATACACAATTAAACAGCAGTACTGTGGATAAATACTACTTAGCTGTCATACAGACAAATGCAACACAACTGTAAAACTATACCACACAGTGTTGCTGTAAACAAATGTAATACAGCAGCACTGCACACTATTACAGAGCAGTACCACATACAAGCACAATACAGTGCTTCTGTGCTTTAGCATTAGACAGCAGTATCAAATGCAGTTCTTTAAGTGTAAGCAAATACTACAGAAGTGTAACATTTTGTTTTAGTACTGCAATAATATGCAGAAATACTACACATCAGTATGTGATGCAAATACAATACAGCAACACTTCACAAAAATACTGCACAGCAGTGTCACTTAAAAGTGCAGTATAATAGCACTGTACCCAAGCATTTACAGCAGTATTACATACAAGTACAATACAACAAAACTGTGCTCCAGTACTGTACAGCAGTATGACATAGAAATCCAATACAGTAACACAATAATGATACTATACCACAACCCTGTGCAAAATTGCTACATAGCAGTATCAAACACAAATGTATCACAACTTTGTATAGAAATATAGCACAACATTCTCACATTTAAATTCACATAGAAACACTGCCCACAAATACTGCAGAGCAGTAACACGTACAAATACAGACAGCGACACTATCCACAAATACTGCATGAAAGTCTTCTTCTTCTTTCAGCTGCTCTTATTAGGGGTCACCACAGCAGATCATCTGTTTCCATTTCTTCCTGTCCTCTGCATCTTGCTCTGTAACACCAACCACCTGCAAGTCCTCTCTCACCACATCCATAAACCTTATCTTAGGCCTTCCTCTTTTCCTGTTACCTGGCAGCTTCTTCCTTAGCATCTTTTTCCCTAATATACTCTACATCCCTCCTCAGCACATGTCCAAACCAACGTAATCTTGTCTCTCTGGCTTTGTCTCCAAACCTTCCAGCCTGGGCTGACCCTCTAATATTCTTATTCCTAATTCTGTTCACCCTTGTCACACCCAGTGCATAACTTCTTTAACTCTGCCATGTCCAGCTCTGACTCCTGCCTTTTTGCCAATGGCACTGTCTCCAACCCATATAACATAGCTGGTCTCACTACCCTCTTGTAGACCTTCCCTTTCACTCTTACTGGTACTCGTCTGCCACAAATCACTCCTGACACTCTTCTCCACCCACTCCATCCTGCCTGTACTCTCTTCTTCACCTCTCTTCCACACTCACCATTACTCTGAACTGTTGATCCCAAGTATTTAAATTCATCCACCTTTGCCACCTCTACTCCCTGCATCCTCACCATTCATCTGTCCTCCCTCTCATTCACACACATATATTCTGTTTTAGTCCTGCTGATCTTCATTCCCCTTCTCTCTAGAGCATATCTCCACCTCTCCAGGGTCTCCTCCATCTGTTCCCTACTATCTCTACAGATCACAATGTCATCTGCAAATGTCATAGTCCATGAGGAATCCTGTGTGATCTCATCTGTCATCCTGTCCATCACCATTGCAAATAAGAAAGGGCTCAGAGCTGATCCTTGATGTAATCCCACCTCCACCTTAAACGCATCTGTCAGTCCCACTGCAGACCTCACTGCTGTCACACTACCCCTATACATATCCTGTACCACTCTTACATACTTCTCTGACACTTCCGACTGCCTCATACAATACCACAACTCCTCTCTAGGCACCCTGTCATATGCTTTCTCTAAGTCCACAAAAACACAATACAACTCCTTCTGACCTTCTCTGTACTTCTCCATCAACACTCTCAGAGCAAACATTGCATCTGTAGTGCTCTTTCCTGGCATGAAACCATACTGCTGATCACTAAACATCACCTCCCTTCTTAACCTATCTTCCAATACTCGTTCCCATAACTTTATGCTATGACTGATCAGTTTAATCCCTCTGTAGTTACTACAGCTCTGCACATCACCCTTATTCTTACAAATCGGTACCAAAACATTTTTTCTCCATTCCTCAGGCATCCTCTCACTTTCCAAGATTTCATTAAATAATCCAGTTAAAACCTCCCCTGTCATTTCACCTAAATACCTCCATGCTTCCACAGGTATGTTATCTGGACCAACAGCCTTTCCATTCTTCATCCTCTTCATAGCTATCCTTACTTCCTCCTTGCTAATCCACTGCACTTCATGATTCATTATCTGCACATCATCCAACCTTCTCTCCCTCTCATTCTCTTCATTCATCAGCCCCTCAAAGTACTCTTTCCATCTGCTCAACACACTCTCCTCGCTTGTATGTTTCCCTCATTATCCTTTATCACTCTTACCTGCTGCACATCTTTACTAGCTCGGTCCCTCTGTCTAGCCAATCAGTACAGGTCCTTTTCTCCCTCCTTAGCGTCCAACCTTTCATACAACTCTTCATACGCCTTATCCTTAGCCTTCACCACCTCTCTCTTTGCCGTGCACCTCATCTCCTTATACCTCTGTCTACATTCTTCATCTCTCTGACAATCCCACTTCTTCTTCACTAACCTCTTTCTCTGTATACTCTCCTGTACTTCCTCATTCCACCCAGCTATTCGGTAACTCTTCACAGTCACCCAGTGTCTGTCTTAACTCTTCTCTGGACTCCACCTCACAATTACCCTTTTTCATTTTCCACCATTTGATCTTTGCTGCTGCCCTCACACTCCTCCTCCTCTTGATCAACAATGTCATCCTACAAACCACCATCCTATGCTGCCTAACTACACTTTCCCCTCCTACCACTTTACAGTCTCCAATCTCCTTCAGACTGGCTCTCATACACAAGATATAATCCACCTGTGTGCATCTTCCTCCACTCTTGCATGTCACCCTATACTCCTCCCTCTTGTTAAAATACGTATGCATCACAGCCATGTCCATTCTTTTCGCAAAATCCACTACCATCTGACCTTCTGCATTCATTTGATTAACACCATACCTACCCATCACTTCCTCATCCCCTCTGTTCCCTTCACCAACATGCCCATTGAAATCTGCTCCAATCACCACTTTCACCCTTGGGTACAGTCATCACCACTTCATCCAACTCACTCCAAAAGTTTTCTTTCTCATCCATCGCACACACAACTTGTGGAGTATATGCACTAACAACATTCATCATTACACCATCAATTTCCAGCTTCATAAACATCACTATATCTGACACTCTTTTCACCTCCAAAACACTCTTAGCATATTGTTCTTTCAAGATAACTCCTACGCCATTTCTCCTCCCATCCACACCATGATAAACCAATTTGAACCCACCCCCGATACACCTAGCCTTGCTCCCCTTCCATCTGGTCTCTTGCACACACAATATACCAACTTTCCTTCTGTCCATCATATCAGCTAGCTCTCTCCCTATACCAGTCATACTGCCAACATTCAAAGTTCCGACCCTCGCTATCACAGACCTAGCCTTTACCTGCCTTCGGGCATGCCTTCCCCTTCTTCTTCTCCTTCGACAAACAGTAGCCCAATTTCCGCCAGCACCCTGTTGTCTAACAGTTCTGGTGTATGTCGTTGTTAACCCGGGCCTCGACCGATCCAGTATGTATATCTGTACTGTTGTCCACATGTATGATTTGGCAAAATTTTATGCTGGATGCCCTTCCTAACGCAACCCTCCCCATTTATCCGGGCTTGGGACCAACACAAAGAAATGCATGGGTTTGTGCATCCCCAGTGGCTGGGTTAAATACTGCATGGAAGTACCTTATGCAAATGCAATACATCCGGATTGTGCACAATATAATATAGCAGCATTATGTACAGATGCAAAACAGTAACATTGCACAGATACCACATAGCAGTGTCACACAATAATACAAAGCAGCAATAAAGTGCACAAATATCAGACAGCATTATCACACACAATTACAACACTGTGCAGCAATACCTCACAGCAGTATTGTAGACAAATAAAATACAGCAACACTGTACACAAATGACACACAGCAGTGTCACATACAAATGCAGTATATCAACCCTGTACAAAAATACTCCAGTACAGTATCATAGAAAAATATAATACAGCAACATTGAACAGAAATGACATACATCGGTGTCATACACAAACACAGTATATCAGCCCTGTACAAAAATACCTCACTACAGTATCATATGCAAATACCACAGAGCAATACTGGCAAAAATATCTATAGCAAAATAACACTGTACTCAAATCCTGCACATCTGTGTTCCATACAATTACATTGCAGCATTGCTGTGCACAAGAAAACACATAGCAACATATCATAGAGATACAATACAGCAGTACTGAGAACAAATACTGCACAGCAACATTACATTAGAATACAACACAATACACAAAGATCAGAAAGCAGTGTCACATGTAAATACAACTCAGCAATACTGTGCAAATACCATATATCAGTATCACACACAAATACTACAAAGCAGCACTGTCCACAAATGCCACATAGCAGTATCATGCATAATTACACCACAGAAATACTGTACACGAATACCACCTGTCAGTATCACAAACGCACCATAACGCTCTGCATGAATACCATTCAGTCTTACAGCATTAAATTACAACACAGTGATACTATATTAAAATATCACTAAGCAGTACTACATACAAATACAATACAGCACCAAAGTACACAAGTATCACACAGCAGTATCATACACAAATGCAATGCAGCAGCATGCTGTATTACAAGCAAACAACAAAGTAACAGTACAGAAAACCATACAGCATTATTACAAACACATATAATGCAGTGATACCATCATAAATTATTATAATTTAGTAGTGTCACATACATAAACACAGGTACACTATGGAAACATGTCATACAGCAGTATCACATTCAAATACAACAATGCAAAACTGTTCATGATTTCCATGCAGATCTGTCCTATACAAATACAACTTAGCAACCGTGTATACAAATGCCATACAGAAGTATCGCACACAAGTGCAGCATTGCTAGAAATATATAAAAATACCACATGGTATTATCACATTCAGGTACAATGCAACAACAGTGTGCACAAATATCACACTGCAGTATTGCATGGAAATACAATATACCAATTCTATGCACAAATGCCAAATATCAGCATCAAATACAAGCCCAGTAGAACAACACAGAGCATAAATACAACATAGTGGTATCACAAAGAAATACAAAACAGCAACCCTGCACAGATGTTATACAGTACTATTACCTACAGTGATAGCACAGCAACACAGAGTACAAATATAGCAGCGTCATATGTAAATACTACAGTACAACAGTTTGCTACAAATAACACACGGCACTATGTATGTATAAATGTAACACTACACATAAATACCAAACATTATCACTTACAAGTGTAAAACAATAATACTGTGCACAAATATTACACAGCAGTTTAGCAATGTCATTTGTTTTTTCCTGTTAGGTTGCCACAGTGGATCACCAGTCCACAGAGTGATTGGCAGTAGAGTTTTTACAGTGTCAAGATGCCAGCCTGGTGCCCAACCTTCACAGCAGGTACATGCACACATCTGCACCAACCTGCATGACTTTAAAACTTACTCAACTGCAGGGAGGACATGCAGACTCTGCACAGACAGTGTTTCAGCCGAGAATCAAACCGGAGAACCTCTTGCTGCACCACTGCAGCTGACCCACAAATATTACACAATAGTATCATATACAAAAATACAGTAACAATGTACACAAATTTTATTTTATTTTTTTTTATTTTATATTTGTTGACCGGGTTTCTCCGACTGGGCTACAAATGCCCATTTTCAGTGGAGGGCCGAGGAGAAAAGCTCCAACAGAAAATAGAAATTTTAGATATTGAATACATATAGAAATACATTCATCAGTTCCACAGATTACTGCATTACAGTGCCACACATTACATTCATCAGTACCACACATTATTGCATTACAGTGTCATACATTAAACTGTGGCAAGTGAAATACAAATAGAAGTGCATTCGTCAGAGGGATATAGTAATATGATAAACAGTACAAAACATGGGGAAATTGTAACAAACCCTGCACAACAGTTATCACAAATACAATACAAAAACATATGCACAAATATCACATGGTCATATCATATACAGATACAGCACAAATGCACTATACATACATACCAAATAGTAGTATTGCATAGAAATGCAGTACAGCAGAACAGTGCAGAAATATTACACCATGGTATAATATATAAAGCTAACACCGTAACAGTGGATTGGGGTAGAATGCTGATCATTCTGGACCATTTTCCTGCCCACCTCAGGGATTCTTGAAATTTCCAATCAGATAAAAAAATACAACAGCCACAGTATAATGCTAATATTATAAGACAAAAATATACTTTTTAAAACAAGTAGATATAAATCGTATACTGAGGAGGAGGATATCTTTATGAATTTATGTGATTTAATTGTTAAGAAAAGCATTTATATTTTGGTTCTCTCAAGAAGGGCTTTAATTCAGAATTAAATTTTGATTTTATATGTGGAGGATAATAGCCAAGATTTCTATGTCAGGCCTCTCTTTCAAAACTACACAGATGGGATGTATATGCTGAGAGGGATCTAAGGTTGTAGGGGGATCTCGTATAGTTAAACATCACACATCAGTATTCATACAAATACAATACAGCAACATTGTGCACAATTACTACACACAAATTTCAAATAGAATACAGTGACACTGCAAAAACGTGTTGCAGCACTATCCTCAGATATAGCACAGTAGCAGTATATGCAAATATCATTATGTTGGCATTGTGTACAGAAGTAAGGAAACTACTGCATACATAAAAAAAGCACACATAGCAATATGTTCAATACCACGTAACATGTATGCACCAATACTAGAGAGCAACAGTGCACACAAATTCCACACAACAGCATTGCATTCAAATAACATATATAAACACTATGTGCTAATCAGCAACAGTGAGCACAAACACTGCTCATTAATAATGCAGATAATACCACAATGTAAAAGTGTGCACAAATCAGCAACAGCAATGTACTAAAAACATACAGGAGTACTGTCTACAGACAACACACATCAACAGTGTGAAAAAATAAAACACAATAGTGAAGTGCTCAGCTGATATTAATGAGTATTATTCATACATACCATTATGAGCCATTGAACTCAAACACACAGGAATACTATACCGAAATGTCACACGAAAGCAATGTATTCACTTAACATAAATTAATATTCTGTACAAACTGCACAAAATAACACTGTGCACAAATATGACACAAAGCACTCAGACATGCAGAAATACTATTTTGAAATATATTCCATCTGCACTGCACAGAAAGAGCACACAGCATCATTGTACACCATTTCACACAGTATGTGTGTGCACAAACAATGCATAAAAGTAATTTGCTCAAATAAAAAAAGATTAAATGCTGAGCACATCTACCACACAACAGTGGGCATAGATACTGCATGGCGGTGCTGTGATGAGATAGCATACAGCTGCACTATATAGCAATACCTCGCATGAGTAATGTGGACAATTACCACAGAATAGAAGTGTACATAAATGCACACAGCATTATTGTATGCAGTGCCACATTGCTATAGCATACAGAAAGACTAAACAACAATGTACTCAAGTGTTGTGCAGTAAAAGCATGCACAAACATGACATTGCACATGTGTGGGCAAATGCCACAAAGCACCAGTGTGCACAAAATATCACACAGAATCATTATGCACAATACCATTCATCAACAGTCCCTATAACTCCATTGTGGAGCATGTGTGTTCAAATTTCACGAAGAGCTACAATGCACTATTGTACCACGCTAACACTCACAACAAATGCAACACAGTAATTTGTACAATAATAGAGTTACCCTTCACACAAGTGCCACACAACATAACTGGACTCAAATAATATACAACAGCATTAACACTGATGTGCACAAATGCCACACATGTCTAATGTGCATAAATGCCTGACTGGCACCAGTCATATACAGGATTTCGGGGGTCATTGCAGCCACTGAATCATGCTGTTTGATGTCTTGTATAGAGAATCACCACTGATAATATGTTGTTTTGCAGCCTTATGTGTTATCGTTTTTTTTCATTTCAAGTGCATATGATATGTCATAATAGGTTAGTATATTCAATTGTCAATTATCTCACTAGAGATTTTCCATTAATTTGACCATTTTTGTGATTCACAAGTCAACGAATCACCAGGGCATGCTTTACATGAGTCTTGAGGGGAACAAGCCCCATTTTCCCATCTCTGAATTGTTGACAAACCGAGACTCGAAAAATTGTGATTTAGTAGTCTGTAGATAACAAAAATGGGTTAACTATGTGACCTCTATGTGCAAACGTGTGTGCGTGTGTGTATTTGTAGATGTTTGTGTGTGTGTGCATCAAGGATATATAGTTATTTTTCAAGGAAGTTAAATAATTACTTCTAACTGTAAAGGAAAATGTATTGCACAATTTTGGAAGGTGTTGTATAAGATTTTTGTCAGAATTTATTTTTATTGCTGATATTTATTTTTAGCATTACTATTTCTACATGACAGTTCCTGAAGCATTTCTGAATATAAGTTTTTCCTAGTAAGGAATTTGTATGCCTTTTAAACTTGTTTCAAGTGGCTTTTTCAAAAGTTACAAAATACATCAGTCTTATTCAGCAATACACCAGATTACTGTAGTATAAAGTATCACAATAATTTTCCTTAAGTGACTAGCTATGCCCTTTAAAATTAGATGGGTTATATGATGAGATATTCTGACTTTGATAGCTACCCAGTGGTCAAGGTTTACATAAACTATTGCCACCAGGATTTTAATGATGAGGACACATTTTATTTGGCCATCTATTTAGCCATCATAATTTATGCCCATTTTGCCAAGTGTCAGGGTGCTACATTTCTCATTAATGATGATGTAATTACTACTGCAAGAACTGTGAAGTTTTGGTAGACTCTCTTGGCACTCAACTTTTTTACTAAAGTAAACATGTCACCCAGTTTTATCTATCTATCTGAGTTTGATTACTAGGATGTTTTGACTGTGCCATGCAAACCCCCATTCAGTGGAGGCCTGGGACAGATAAGCTCCACAGAATTTCATATCTTAACTATTAAATGTTGTCAATACAAAAATATAATAAAATACAACATGACATATTTAATGACTTGGCACAATGATTGTTTTCAGGGCAAAGGAGTAGGAATAGTTACAAAGCAATGTTAAACACTTGGTGCCAGATTCATAAAACTTTGCTGTATCATGCTAAGTGAGTTTGCACAATGAGTGGCAATGAGCAGGATGCATGTGATTCAGAAAACAGAACAGCACTTTGTGAGAAGCCAAAGTAGCATTGTAGGCTGTAGTATATGCTAATGATCATATAATGAAGTGATGCATAAGATAATGAGGGAAAGTCATGGCAGAGTGATTTGCAGCAATGCTGCACCCACCTTAGGTTTGAGCATGGACAGATGCCCATTTTCAAGGAGTGTAAGATATGGATCATTTTAGAGAAGGCCACAGCTATTGTAAATTTGTTTCTGCAAGAGAATCTTATAGCAGATGCTGCAGCCTATGGTGTGTGGCATTGGTCCCAGAGGTGCCGAATCTTCTGAATGAGCTTAATATTTCATGCCTTCCATTCTAGAATTTCTAATATAGGAGTCATAGGTTATTGTGATAATTGATTGAGTCTATATATTGACTAAAAAGTATGTCAGCTTATGTTAAGTTGAGTGACATGCCAAGCTGATAAGTTTTTATTCTGATTTTTATGTTGATGTTTGTATTCAATTGATGTTTTATTGATTTCACATTCATTTTTTCTTCAATATAGGTCAATCAGTTAAAAAAACAAAAAAAAAACTTTTCATGCCTTTCATGACAACAACATATTGGACTAGTACTATGAGGCCAGGGAGATGATGCAGCAAATACGGGCATGCATAGGTCTCATTTGCAGCCCCATAGGAGTCATGGAGTGCCCATACAGTGGGTAAAACTATATGCGTGCCTTTACCTATATTAGCTACAGGGACCATTCATTGACCAATTGGGGACACAGTGGGGAATCTCAGGCATATGCCTTCAGAATACTCCACCAGTTCTTAAATGTTATGCATGTGAGGGAGCATATATGGTTCCCATGTACCCACACCATGCATGACTTATTTCCCTCAGGTACTGGGTGCCATAAACTGTATCCACAATGAAATAAGGGCCTCATTTGTTGAAGAGAGAAGGAAGTACATAAATCACAAAGTGTATCACTCCATCAACTGTCAGGTGGTCTGTAATGCGCAGGGAATTATCTACTGTGTGTGTGTGTGTGTGTGTGTGTGTGTGTGTGTGTGTGTGTGTGTGTGTGTGTGTGTGTGTGCGTACATGTGCATGTGTGTGTGTGTCATTCATGAAGTTGACTCACACATATGCCATACATGTGACTATCTTTAACAGTTTGTGAGGGTTGACTTTCCTGAGGGCCTTCTTGTGAGTGTTGCTGGATATGCCTTGGACCCTTGGCTAATAACACCAATTAGAAATCCTCATAAATAAGCTGAAAACTGTAATAGCCAGGCATGGTTGCACTGCCCAGATACTTCAAGTGGTGCCTTGCAGTATGACCTCATCAGATCTGCAAAAGTACTAACCATGTGTGCTATGTTACAGAATATTATACTTGGGAAACAGTTACTGAATGGTGGTCTGTTGCAAGGACTGCATTTCCCAGCAACACAGGCAGCATCAGCTGAGACAGATAAGGAGCCAGCAGCAGGAGGCAATCATGTCAGACAGAGGTGGGCTCAGTACCCCATGGCACTAGCAAAGTGGAAGCAGACTGACATAGCTTTACAACATAATTACACATGAATTAAGCAGATACTTGCAGTTAAAATGATGCATATAGAAACATCAAACAATGATTACTCATCCATAGTCTGGCCATGCTGTGGATCAGACACTTGAATCTCTAGTAGTAATTTCAAAGGGCAGGACACAGTTATCATTCGCACAGGGGAAGAGGTAACAAGGTTACATGTCTTTGACAGGGAAGTGTGTGAGTGGAAACATTGAGGTATATAAAAAGAAAAAGTAATTTTAGGGGAAGTATATCAATTGCTGTGAGGGGTTCATATTGAAAAGGCTCAGAGTCAGAGGATGTGTGGAATGTGCTGGAGGATGGTGTGTGTATGTGTGTGTGTGTGTGTATACAGGGTTCAGTTTTCCATGCATACCTTAACCTACAAGAGATAGCTCTGCTAGGAGTTGCTCCAGTTGCCCCATGACCTTGCTTATTATGTCAGTGTGCTACATGACCATGACCCAACACCTGTTGGCGTATGTTCTAGCATGAAAATAACCATAACCATGGGGATGGCCTCTCCTGAGTGAGGACACATCCACATATGATGATGCTGTGGACATGCTAGCACTGTGGGAGAGAGATCTCACTTGTCAACTGCTAGGTTGACTTACAACTGTGGATATTGCAGATGACCATCAGTGAGGAGGGTCCCTTAGTCTTGACAAATGAACAAGAGTAGATGCTGCACATTCCATTGAGTGATTAAGTCTATCCACTGAATTATGCATACATCTCATGCACTCCCATATGTCAGAATGCACAACCTGGATCACCTGCACATCTTCTAGTCTTGAGGAACTTGCCTTTGCCTCCATGATGGCCCTGCAAATAAATTGGGTGGCAGCGACTGGCATACCAAACTAAGGGGTGTGATAACCATGCCTCTTGAGCACCCATACCCACCTCCCTGTGTGGACCCAACCAGCCATGACTGCTATGGGCAGATTCAGATACGTCTCTGCTGGGGCCACTATGCATTCCTGATCTACAGTGCACCAACAAACTGTCTGCTTTCAGAGGGTAGTGTGGCCTGAGTATGCACAGTCATAGAGACTGTGTCTGAGGAGGGGATGTGTTAACTGCACTTCCTATGTCCAACACATACTCTACACCCCATCTCTGTGCCATCACATCACCACCACCATCTTCAGATCCTCCAACATCAAGCAAACAGTTCTACAGTGTTGGTGCAAGCAAAAATTTCACCTGTGGATACACCAAAAGAAAACATATCCAGTCTAAGTATGACCTAAAATTAAAGCTGCACATGCAACTGATATCATTACAGCTATAAAGAGTTATGCTAATGTTCACCTATGAACCAATATGAGATTGGCTTACAACCCTGCCCATATCTTGTTGATATGGATGTTACTCATGGATTCCAAATGAGACATGAATCAAACTTTAATGTGACTAACAGTTAAAAACAGGGGCAGTTAGTGATAGAACTACATACCTGAGGTATAAGCAGTGGAAGTTCTCTGGCAGGTATACATCTCTGCCCAACATCCAGCACGACACTGTGGAACTCTGTGTTAGTACTACTGCTATTAATTGAGGCCAAGAACTCTACTGTCTCTGTATGGGGTTGTTCAATAGATGGTCAAACACCCATTGCCCTCTGTTTCAGTGTCACTAACACTGCACCGTGTGTGGCTTTACAGATCATATTGGTCACTTGGTAGCAGATAATGCAATATGTATTCTAATTAGGGGTCATCACTTTATAGCTTCCGAATCATTCAACGTGCATGATGTGTATGTCTGACCATCATTGTGCTCTGTTCTACAGGATTCCATGCACATGTCAGAGCACCTGTGGTGAGCTTTGCACATGCACAGGAAGCCCATATCACTGGGACTGGGAAAGTGTACCTTATTATGAATAATGTTCCTCGGTTTAAGTTTCAATGAGTCATGTCCCTCACTTTTCATCATTAAAAGGGTCTGCTACACATTCAAGTATTGGCAATTTATTTAACTGAAATCCATGGTAAGTTACAATGAATAATATGAAATAATCAAACTAACGTTTTATAGGTCTAACATGGCAGGCTTTAACCATGCTGTGAGATTTTGACATGTAGTTGTTAGTAGGCTGTAATTGTGTGGTCCATGTATTGTCCATTTGTTCAAATGGTGGATGTATCATCGTCTATAAATGGAAGGCTGAGATCCATGATCATGCTATCTTAAGCCATCTAAAGATGGAGTCACTGCTGAGCATTCATCCACCATAGCAAAGAGAAGGCTGGAGGACTACCATTTTTCACACCTTAAAGTGTCATTAGGACTATAATAGTACAGTGCCTATATTTTATCATGTTAACATACATCATGCAATTGAGATGCCTATATGTGCCTATCATTGTGTGGAGGATAAAACATGTGGGAAATGATTTGGGTGGCAGTTCTCACCATTTATTTCTGAGATCTTTGAATGAGAGTCAAATATGGCTGCAGCATGTAAGGGTGGTGCACCTTTTACAGCACAGAAGCTGTGTGACGAGGAGTCCAAGATTTTTCTAGATGTCCTCCATAAACAGTACAGGTGCTGGCTCCTGCATAAAGGCTATAACAGGTTGCAGTATAAGGCTGATGGCTGGCATAGATTAGCCAAGGCTATCTAGCATGCTACTGGCATCCCACACATCTGGTACAGATTAACCAAGGCTGTCATGCATGCTACTGGCATCCCACGCATAAGGGAACAGTCCCATCCCCACTATAATGACCTGCAGCTACACAAGCCTGATCTCCTTAGCCAATAAGAAGCGGAAGTCATTGCAGCATCACCACCTCTGCACTGTAAGTATAGAATCCTGTCACTAACCAAACATCCTGACAATGCATAGTGCCATACACCTATTCATTCTGCTCTTTCCTTATTTACAGCCCCTACAGAAATTGAAAGGAAAAGAGAAATGCATAGGGACAGACTAGAGCACATAAGAGAGCACTGAATTAAGAACAGCCGCTGTTGTGAAACGTGTCTTTTTGCACAGTAGCAAGTACCAAATAAAGTTGTGGGAAATAACATTTCTATAGCAGAAGGACATATGTCAGTACTTGCATTCTTAAATATAATTAGTATGACTGTGCAATGTTAGCCATTTACTTTGGTATTCCAGTCCCTGTATAGTCATAGATGTTCCTTATTGTGTTAAGTGTATTTGTACTACAATTTTTAAGGTGGTAGTGGGTTCAATTTCCCCTCCCCAAAACAGATAGATAGATAGATAGATAGATAGATAGATAGATAGATGATAGATAGATAGATAGATAGATAGATAGATAGATAGATAGATGACAGACAGATAGATTGAAAGATAGATAGATTGTAAGATAAATAGATAGATAGATAGATAGATAGATAGATAGATAGATAGATATATAGAGATAGATAGAGATAGATAGACAGATATAAAGACAGATGACAGATAGATAGATAGATAGATAGATAGATAGATAGATAGATAGATAGATATAAAGATAGATGATAGACAGATAGATATAAAGATAGATAGATAGATAGATAGATAGATAGATAGATAGATAGATAGATAGATAGATAGACAGATAGATAGCCATGGCATAATTGTAACTGTTAAAGTACATACACTAATAAAATGTAAGAAAAAGATAATTAAAATAATTGTGTAGGTCCTATTTTTAAAAACTTTCCTTCACTGTATTGTGATTATGAACAAATAGTTAAAAATGCAATTATTTTTCCATGCCCCTCCATTTGTTTCTATCCTTTATATATATATATTTTTTAAAATGTCTGTCCATGTCTTATTTGCAGTAGCACAGTGACTTGGACAAACTGCACCAGCATGACCTGTTGTACTTCCATAGGTAACAGTAGCAGTACTACTACTACCATCACCACCACCAGATCTAACAGCACATCTGGTTCCCAGCCTGCCAGAGTTGTCTCCACACTTCCTACCCTACAGGTGTCACCTGTGTCAAGTAGCCCTGCACTCAGGGATTGTGCACCAGTATCTGCCAGTAGCAGTGTAAGTAAAGGTGACAATTTTGTTACCAATCTGGAGATGGCAGAGATTATAGGGAAGATATTGGACAGGAGGTTCAATGCCTCTATTGGCCATAGAGACAGCATGCATCCAGAGGCTCATTGAGTTGTGTTCCTGCTCAATGCTGACTCCACCTTTTGAGGTAGGGCCCAGTGGTGATGTTTCCCAGAATGAGGAGTAATCTAACACTGTATCAAAGCTGGCAGAGACTGCATCCCTGAACTCACAATCCTATACCCAAACCCAAGGCTCTTCTCCTTTTTGTGTCTATGACCACCCTTGAATTTTTTAGTCCTCCCCTTACCATTGTATATTTCTCTTATGTATTTTTATCCTTGATATTCATCTCTTCTAATCCCTTCTAATAATCCTATGCACCCCCCCACCATTTATATGCATCTCCGATATATGTTTACAGAGATTTTCACTTGGTCATTGAACTTCTGCCTTCATATCTCTATATACCTTTTCTCTACTTATTTTTCTAAAACGTTATTTCTTTTCTCGTGCTATTACACTTTCCATTCTCCTCTCCCTACTTTCCTACTAGTACCTCTATTCACCTTTATCCTCTGTCTTTGCTATTTTTCTAAGATGAGTCCATTTCATCTGTCTCTAATTACTGTGTAACACTATTGTTTACATTCTATATTATCTTTTGTATCATTCGTGTTTTAAATTTTATATACTATATGTCTATAGAAACTTGCATCTTTATAAACCCTTTAAGTGAAATCCTTTATTTTATACAAGAGATTTCTGCTTAAGCAACATGTAGAAATAACTACATTATGTAGTTATTTAGGCAATATGTAAAAGTAGCTATTTCTGTTATAATTGTTACTATAGCTGATATGTTCTTAAAATTCTATATTATAATATGCTGAAGATTTACTCCCCTGGCCCCCTCTAAAAATGGATTTTTGGATCCAGCCGGAATCCAGTAAACAAATGGCAGTACATAAATAAATAAATAAATAAATCAATAAATAAATAAAATGAATTAATTATATCTTCATCATCATTGTGCGCCCCCTCCCTCATTATGTTATCCCACACCTTTTCTCTTGAGTCCTGCCCCCCCCTTGCTTACTCAGCTCTTACTTCCCTGACCTCCTTCTCCAATTTCACATTCTCCAAAAAAAAAAAAAAAAAATGGATATCCCCCCCTACACACACACACTCCCATCCATACCTCTCAACTTAATGGACCTTAATTAACATGCATATGACTGATTCCACTTCTTAATCATTAGTGTAGTTATCTGACAAATCAATGAGGATATCAGTCAGTAAATAAGTAATATTGTGGTAATTCGTCAGTATTATTGAGCTAAGAAGTTGAGAGGAACGCTTCTTTCCCACCTCCTTCCTGCTCATTCCTTAATTGCTCAAATTATGTTTTACCCTTTTCTTGCTTTCTCTTTTCCATCTCTGTCTTGTACACCCATTTCCAGCCTTTATCTGGTCAGAACATAGATAAATGCTGCAAACACATGGCCAAAAGATTTGTATACCAAAATCATCTTTCTGTGGTCAGTTGTTTATTGATTTATTTATTGATATTTGATTACTGGGAAAGTCCGACTGGGTGGAAGTCCATTTTCAGCAGAGGCCTGAGGAAAAAAAGCTCCAAATTATTACAAAACATTTTTACACTCTTCAAAAATAAAACAAAAACATCTACAGTTTAAATAATTATAACAAATTATGCATAGTATAAAAACATCAGTTAAGAACTGATACAAGGTATATGACAATCATTTAATTTTTAGACAAATTTTAAGACAGTTTATAGAGAAATTAGTGTAACACAAATTGGAATTGCAATAAAAGATGAGGGAAAAACTGGCTTATGGTATATTTACAGATAAAGTCAGGGAAGAGAAATAGATATCAGTAAAGAAGTAAGCACTGAAGGGAGAGTAAGGACATATAAGAAATGAAATGTTCACATTTAGGGATATACTTTTTTAATCTATCTTGTTTTATGTTGCACGATTACATTAAGATCAGCTATTGCTCATGCAACTGAGTTGAGCATGCATGCATGTGGCATCACCAAGCAAAAATGCTGTGAAGTTATTACTATTCCTCTAAAGGCTTCTATGACTCAAGTTCTTTATTTGATGACTCCCATTCTCAGTATACTAGGTGCAGCGTTCTAAGGGTTATCAGAACAACAAAAATCCAAAATAGCAAATGACCTAAAGGTCAAAAATTCAGGACCTCAAACTCGCTATTAGCCCCCCCCACACCCCCCGCTAAAAAAAAAAAAAATATATATATATATATATATATATATATATATATATATATATGTGTATGTATTTATATATACCAACTCCGAGATTGCACTAGAGTGAGGAAAGGGCAAATATTCCAATCTCCTCACAGTGCAGCGATCTCACAAATAGCAAATCAAGGTTCGGCATTTCTGACGTTTCAGATGTTCACTATTTTGAGCTTTCGGTGTTCTGATAGGAACCCAGGTTCTAATTCCCTGAGGGTGGTGTATTGTTTTACAAAATTACTTTTTCATCATACAGCTGTAATGTATTCCCTTGCAATATTTATTCATTTATGAAAACCTTTTCTCTGAGTGCTTCAGTGGAACACCTGGCAAATGCTTTGGTTTAGGCATGGGTTCAAATCCATTCAGGTCCTTGTCGCTTTTCTTGCTGTCCTGTATTCTATTACCCTACAGGTGTATCACATATTCCTTCCCCATGCATAAGTCTGCAGCATGCAAAGCTAATACTCTGTTTTGGAGAATAGGAGTGAGACAGGCATGGTTTCAAAGCCATGTAAGTGTAATCACCTTGTCCTCCTATAATATTTTCCTTTCCCTTGAAATGAAACATTTCTATCATCATTATCTGCTTTGGTCATGGCATTTTGTCACTGTCTAACAGAATGCAATTATAGAGTCATATAGCACTGGTGAGCTATGACGTTATGAGATGTCCTCATAGCATACCTCCATCAAACCCATTTTATTATTAGATTACTGAGTGTAGTGCTGAGTACCTTGCCTTTTCATCCCATTTTCATACTCCCATTTCCAATCTGTAACCTGGTCAAAACATACATAAACAACACTCACATATATACAAAGTGTTTATTAAACAACACCTTATCCTGTTAGCCTCACAATACTCATACATTTCAGATCATTTGTCATTTTTAACCTCAGTTCTCATTCCATTAAATAAGTCTCAACATAGTAATGTATGTAACAATATGTCAGCAATGTCTCTGCAGTCGGTGGTGGGTTTTAATCCCAGGACTGTAGTGTGCTCTTTACTGTTGGTAATTTTTCAGTGTTCCACAGTGTTTTAGCAATTTTTTAATATGTGTATTTTCTGACCTCCTTCCCAAGAAGTTCTTCTGTGGCTTCATTTAAAAGTAGATAGTTTTTGGAGAACCAACTAATGAGTTAGATTTAAACTA
>NC_056749.1:857504569-857537069 GCF_019279795.1 Protopterus annectens
ACCTTTCTTAAATAAGGAGAATCTCAGAACTTTTAAAATACATAAATTCTTAAGACATATAATTAAAATATTTCAAGATTGGATGGATCTGCTAGTTCTCAAAGAATCAATGTTAATACTTCAGCCAATTCATCTTAACTCTAACTTTAAATTTAATAACCTAATGATAAATATTTCTCAATACCTCCTTACTTAAGGATAAAACTGTTTTTGACTTATATAACTATTAAAAAAACTTTCAATTGGTGACCTGAGAGTTGCTTTTAATCCGCTTAAAAGCTACCTTATAATTTTGAGACAAGTAAAAGAACTGGTTTCAATGCTTTTGGATTACTATAAAATAAATGAACATAACATAAATTTGTGCAAACTGTTAAGGACTGCATTTACCTCCGCAAAGAAGATATCAGATGTTTATAAACTTATTTACATCTATTACATATCAAAATTCTATTGTTTATTCTAAATACTGAAATAATCTACATCCTTCAACTACACATAATCAAATAATCCAATCAATGCAATCATCCCTAAAGTTATTACCATTCAGAAAACTTTTATATACCCAGTTAATATTAGTATATAATGCCCATTTGACTCCCAAGAGACTTAGTAAGATTTTGTCCACATCATGTCCTGTGTGTAAATATCAAAGAACAACAATGCAATGTAGAACAGACAAGCCAAAAAACTAAAAAAAAAAAAAAAAAAAAATCCATACTTAAGTCACCATGTTCTTTTATTTTTACACCAAAAACTTCATTATTTTACTTAAATGTCAAAGAACTGACTGCTATTATAAACTCTGGTGTTGTCTAAAAAATCAAGCTAGAGAAAGTGGGAAACACAAAATTTACTTTATCCTGGAAATTTGCAATATTACATATACCTCTCCTGATTTGGTACAACTAGCTCTGCAAGTACTAATTACTCTTTTCTCACTGGTAAAATATTATATTACTCAAAATTGGCTTGACAGAACAAAAAATGTCATAGGATAGATTCAAATAAACTGTGATAAAATGTCATAGGATAGATTTAATCAAACTGTGATAAAACATATTTCGGCACACAAGTTAATAGTAACTAATCAAAATAAACTTTCTTATTACATACACTATTGGAATAATCTGTATAATTATATTTTTAGTCAAATTTTATTTATTTTTACCCATGAATACCTATAAGAAATTAGCTGAGGGAGTTGGTAAAGATAAACAGGTTACCCCATATTTTATTTTTATCTTTTTTTTACCTCATCTGTTTGAAGACATATACAGGCATTTAACACTTTTACGAAAGGTTAGTGTTAAAGTCATACTATGTTGCATGTTGTTATTTTCTTGTGCAATTAATTGATGTTATTAACAAGTTTTTTAACTAGTTTTTTTTGATATTTGAAAAAAAAATACATAGTGTTAGACAGTCTCATTTGGGCAGGAGGGCTCAGATCCATGCAGATCTACTTTGTAGCATTCTAGGAAACAATCTGCAACATGCAGTAATAACATAAAATGTAAATTTGAAGTAAGGTAAACATAATACATATACATGGTAGGTTACTTGGCTCAGTCCACTCAATCAATCATGTGTATACAGTGACAAAATGATTTTAATGCCTTGGAGTTTGGTACATTGTTTTCCAATATTCAATTGTCAACAGTTTTCCAACATTTGCCTGACATACGGGCCAGATTCAATAATGCCTACACTAAGTGTATACCATGTGTATCCAAGAACATGCCTACCACATTTTTGTGCTTTCTAGTCACTGAGAAAAATTACACTAGGTGTACATGTAGTCTACACTTGGTGGTAACCTTTATGGATCCCTGTTAATATTTAAAGCTCCATGAAAATCAGTAGGAAAACTGAAATTAGAAGGGAGAAGGTATGATTTATGCATGTGTTCTCAGTTCAGTCACAATGGTGCACATGTTATTGAATCCTGGAATATATATTTTCAGAGCCCCTCCAGTGTAAGATCTGTGACTTCACCTTCCGATTCCCTTGCCTAGCAAATATGATTGCCAAAGGTAAGGATACAACTCCATGTAGGTATATGTTTGTTCTCTTGATGTAATGTGATCCATTAACCTGAAAAGTGTTTTTCAGTTACTTTTTGTAAGAGTGCTTGTATGGTATATGCCTTGATTTCATTGTTTGGAGAATTTGACTGCTAAAGACAGTGGTTCATATCCATAGAGGTATATTTTTTGTCTTGCTATCATGTTTTCTATTCCCCTGAAAGTTATTTTTCAGTTACATTTTACGTGAGTACTTCTGATGCAGCTTAGAGGGGGACCTGTGTCGCTCCGGCTGGAAAAGGCTGAATTAATGTGGCAGTTAAGGTTATATTCTTATGTGTGGCTGGGGCTTAATGATTATTGCGCAATTAACAGTATTTTAAAACTAAAAGCACTGGCAAGGTAAATGCCACTATGCATCAACAAGCTAATTATTACTGTAGTCCAAGGTTAGGCTAGTAATCATGCAAAGTAATTGTCTTAAGTGTTTATGTATACTCTATAGTATTATTATATTTTGGGTCAGTTGAGAGCAATTTCATAATGTATAATTTATAGTTATTTTAATGTAGTATGTTGTTGATATTATGTTGACCATTCAATCTGTATTTGTTTTTATGTTTATGATCAATAGTGTTTGACAGCATTTTATTACGGAAGCTTTAAGTAGGCTGCATGTCTTTATGACTTTAAAATAATGTCATTTCCTGTTTTTGGAGGATAAGGTGGGATATTTAAAGAATTGGTGCTTATTTTATTTATATTGTCTGATGAGGTTTGGGCATTTATCCAAACGAAAAGCGCTTAACAATAAATCACTGAAAGAGTCTGCCCATTCAGCATTCTGTTTTTTGTGTTAAACTCCTCAAATGGCTAGGTGTGCTCACACAATTAGTCTTGCTGTATCAATGCACTGGTTGGGGGTTCAAATTCCCTAGGGGTTGTATGTTCTTTTACAATTTTTCATTTTTTTAGAATGCACATGTGCTGCATGATATATGTGTTTTATTACTCTTGGTACCCTGACTGCAGCAGCTGCCTTTTCTAATGCACTGCTATGCAAGTATTTACTGGGAATGTCATCATCTCATTTCCCTTGTTGTATATCTTTCTTCTATTGTCATCCATCTGCACATGTGCTACATTTCCCTACTATGTATCAGTTGTGCAACAGGTAGCGCACCCACCCATGGTGCAGAAGGCTGTTGGTTCTGTCTGTTCTCACGATAAAAAAATGGATTGTTGAGCATAAGGTGGGTGCTGTACTCCTAAGCGTGTCATCTTTTGGATGAGACCCAATCTGCCTGAGTTACTTGTAGCTCAGGATGATGTAAAATCTCCAATGGTACCTATCAAAAAGAGCAGGGGAAGTTCCCTGATGCCCCAACCACATTTTGACTGTAGTATAAATACCACCTTGGGCCTTCCTGCAAAAGAACCTAGTGGAGATCCCTGGCTAACAAAGAATACATAATAAATAAATGTATGTTTTATTACTGCATTAACCCTGACTGCTGCAGTAGCTACCTTTGCTGGCATACTGTGGATATACTGCCATGTGAACTGTATTAGTTGATGGACTCCATTGAAAGTGTTATATTTTACTTATTTAATGACATCAATTCATGTCTAATAATCACACACTGATGTTGCCAGGACTGGTGTAGGTTGGTACACCATCTTACTTTAAGCTATCCCACCTCTACTGTTTATGTTTCACATTACTGTGAATTCACATATTCTCATAATATATTTTAGCATTCTGCTTTAACAATGTTTTGATGTGCACCCCCCTTTGCAATTTTTAGGTCAATCTACATGGATTCTGTTGCTCTGTTATAACCTCTATTCCATTGTCACTCATCATCTCAACTTTTTCTTCCATTGCGCATTTCTCCATACACATACAGTATTTATTGTGCTGCACATTGTATAAACTGTGTAAATCTGTCTACAGGTTGAACTAACACAGTGTGGCCACAGAAATATGCTATGGGTGTGGCCAGAGGTTGCTCAGTGTGCACACTGGCTTGTCCATATGCATATATGATTAGCATTGCTGCTCGTCACACATGAAATGCAAGTAGTATTTCACTGGCTGCGACTGTAGATATGGCACTTATGAATCTCTGGGTCAATGCATTAAGAGAAGTAGGGATGTTGAGGAAGCTATTAATGAGAGTGGAAAAGATTATAAGTAAGAAAAGACAGAAGAGCACAGAGGCATTATTAAAGGGAAGGTGATTGAAGAAGTTTGCAGAGAGGGATTTAGTGCAAGTAGAAAGGTAACATTTTACAGGTAGAAGATAGAGTAAGAGTGGTAATTTCTAAGATGCTAAATGGCAGATGGCATTATTAGTATGAAAGAGTGGAGTTAAATGAACAAAATTTAATGCAATATACAAATAGTTGTAGATGAAAAGCAAAAGATGTAGTGGCGAGTTTAGCCAGGAGAGCTGGAACAAGAGGAGTGCAGGAATGAAACAGGTAGCCCATTTGTTTGGTTTTGAAGCAGATGAAAAGGACATTATCCTAATATTACTAGGGAATGACTTCCACAGTTTAGATACATGGGTGGAATATGAGGAGTCACCCAAGACATTGTATCATGTTTTTGACATGAAGTGGATTTGAGTCTAATGAGAGAACAGGCCTTGGGAAAATGTACAATTTTAGGAATGGACTGAGGGAGCGGCATTTGTCAGGAAAGAGTAGCCTATGTGCCATTTTAGCTGTGTATATCTGATCTTTTTACAAATTTAAACTAGTTTAGTTTTTTTAAGTGCTAGATAGTGATGAGCTAAGATGGGCATTTTGGTAGCAAATCTGGGAAATTTGTTGCAGCATTGTTCTAGTGTTTGGATTCATTTTCAAGTTAATGTTTGTAAGAATAGGTGAAGCAGAGTAAGCTTGATAGTACATATGATTTCTAGCTGTATATTTTGAGAGGAGAGGATAGTAAAATTAGAGTTTTTGTCTGTGTAGGATCTAGCATTAAAGTTATTTTAGTTTTATTGGGGTTTAGGAGTAGTTGTGAGTAAGATAGATAGGTTTCTACAGAGATGAATCAATAGGGGATGGCATGATGGTGAAATTGTTTACCTCATATTTTAATGATTGAGGTTTGGTATAATGTTTAAGGTGTTTACCTTACAAACACAAGCTGTGGTCTTTGATTCTCACGTAGGGTAATTGGCTAGGCTTAAAATGGCCCACAAGGGTAGCTAACCTAGTATTAATCTATAAACCTCTGAACCTATGATGAATGATTCATGAGTAATGGTTAATAGTAAGAGTACAGAGGATGAGAGCAGATACAAGCAGCAGACTGTATATTGAATTAATGTTGCTTGTGCTGAGGCAGAAGCAAGATTAACAAAAATGGTAAACAATAAAAGGTCCAGAGTGGAACCTTAGAAAAAAAGGCTTGTATGCATAAGAACAACTAATAAACCAACAACATGCATACTGTAATCTGTGGCTCAAGGAACACCACCAAAATTTAAACTCAAACAGTCAAGTATGTATAGAGGACTTCATCTGAACTGTTTGCGACTTTGTGAATGTATTCTATGCAGACTTGAGTATGCATTTATAGTGTTTTAGCTTTGTTTCCATAAGATTCAGCTTGCAAGCCAGAAGTTCAACATTGACAAATATGTGTTATTGTTATTGGTCCTATTTAAAATGTCATATTACAGCCACTTGAGGTACTGTTTTTTTCTGGGATTTTAGAACAAATTGAGTAAACTGACAATGTAGACAAAATTCTGCATGGTTTTGATTTGCACTTGCTAAAACTAAAAACTAACCACTAGCCAGCATGGCAGAACTTTGTCTGCATTGTCAGTTCATTTGGTTTGTTCTAAAATTCTGGAAAGGCAGTTTATTCAGTTTTTTATGTTATATCACAAATACTGTATCTATGAAATGAGAGTTAAAGTTATTTGCTATTTTGTAGCTGGAGAGACTGAGGAAGGTGTTGGGTTGAGAGCATTTCCCTGGTTTTATCAGGCTTTCTATATAGGACCAGTAGGACTTTGGGGTAGAGTTGTGTATTATGTTTCAATCCTGACCTCTGGCCAATGCTGGTTTGGAGTTTGCCTGCTCTGCCTATGTCTCTGTGAGCTTCCTCCCACCTCTGAAAAATATGCAGAGTGTTTCCATCTCAAACGCACCAAAGAATGAAGTTGTGGGCAGTAGCAGCTCAGACTCTGCATGGTACACTATAAGGAGATGTGTTATATAGACCAACTGCTTTGGCCATCTATTGTGGTGTGCAGTATCCTTAAGACAGGAGAATATGGGTCACAGACCGCACACTGTGGAAGGGCTAGCCATGGCATGTAGTCTGTGTACCGTGGCAGGGCTAGCCACTTAATGGTGCAAAATTTGGCTCTAAGTGAGTCAGTCTTTTTGATTTATGTCATCAACTGGGGATTGGTATTTGCTGGTGATGAGTAGGTTGAGGGCCTGGCCTACCCTGACCCATGCCAAGGACCCATGATAACAGTGAGAGAGATGTATGTGTCCCTATTGTCCAGTGTACCCACCATAAAGCCCCCACAGCCTTGTGTCAATAAGCTACTGGTCAGTTGGTGTCCAGTTGCCCAGACTGGGTTACCTGGGATAGTTCTGTTGAGCGAACTCTGGATGTAAAACCAATTAACCTGCCAAACATAAACTAAGAATTTCTACACACATTGTAGAGTCACTGACAGGCTGGAGCTTGGAAGTGGATGACATGATGGTACAGAGGAGGCTGAATATCCTGTTTATCTAAGAGAAAAGGTGGAAGGGTAATGCAGCAAAGTCTCTTGGTTTGGCATCCAGAGTCTATTACACAGGAGAAGGAGGATAGGCTAGAAACAGTGTGGAAACTGTAGTGAGGAAGAGGCAGTGAGGGATGTCATCAAACTGTTGACAGACTCATTGCAATAAGACTAATGATGGGACAGTATTCATAGTCCCAGCAGGATTGTAATAGTAAAGAAAAGAGAGCATTTAGGCAGCAGTTGCAGGACCTACTAGATAAAATAGGACAAAATTAATTGATGCTGATAATCAGTGACTTGAATGCACTTATCGGGACAGATAGAACATGATATGAGGCATGCCTGGGTCCACATGGGTGGGGCAACAGGAATAATGAAGGGGAGGCCATTCTAGACTTCTGTCTGGCAAATGGCTTGATAGTAGCCAACACATGGTGCAGAAAGAGAGACGGTCATAACATCACATACAAGAGTGGCCAACATGCAACTCAGGTAGACTTCCTTCTAGTAAGTAAAGGGCATTGCAAATTGCAAAGTCATCCCCAGTGAAACAGTTGGCCCACAGCATAAACCACTATTGAACACAATCAGCTGCAAACAGTAGTCAGAGAAGGCTCTAAGATCAACAGAAACCAGGCTGAAGACCTAGAAGTTGACTGGAGACTAAGCACAGGAGTTCAAAGAATTACTTATGGTTGTAGCACCTCAGGCAAATGAGGAAATAGCTGGAGATGAAGAAGAATGGCAGCACCTCAAAACAGCATGTGTGAGGACTACAGAACAGACATGTGACCGAGCCAGGTATGGAAATAAGGTATATAAAAGCACTGGCGAGTATCTGACTGGACTCTCCTTACCCTGATGCCTCATTTGCAGGTGCCATTAAGACGGTACCAAAGTAATGTATTCTAAGAAATAATAGATCAGCAGGAAATATGGATCTTGCAAATGTAAGGCTCAGTGTCGGCTGACTGAGCAAAATTCAAAAAAGCTAGTATTTTTAAAAATTAAGTTCCGATTCCTGTTTTAAAAAATAGAAGCACTTTATTGTAGAAGTACAAGCTTGGTAAGTGAGTGCAGAGTGTAAGAACACTGATATTTTTGGTGTTTTAAGTATAGTGTTTAATACAGTAAAAAACAATAAAGCCATTAACATTTTGCGACAATACAGTAATTCTTTTCAAAAGTAATTTAAAATTGTCTCGATATTATGATTTCAAGATTTTGTCTCAAACAACCTGGACTGGATTTTTTTTTTATGGTTGGAGGATGTTGGTTGGGGATTGGGAGGGTGTTTGTGCATGTGGTTATGAATGATTGGAGTCCTGAAGAGGAGGGGGATGGGGATGGGGATTGGTCTGGCTTGGGTTGGAAGACATTGGTCTGCAAGAATTGCCATGTAAAAAAAAATGCTGATTGGTCTAAAGTTTAGAGGGGTGGAGTATAGCAGACTCACCTAGGAGGAGTGGTAAATGGAGGGCATATATTTGATTGGCAGTCATGGACCACCCACCCAATTAACAAAAAAGGGGGGGTGAATTGTGGTGACCAACGTGGGCCCCAGGGTGGGTAAGTTGGAGGGGGCAGGTGGCAGGGATCGGGGCGTGGTTAATTAAGTGGGAATTAGTTTGATAGGGCAGATTAAGTTTAAAGGACCAATGGGATGTCCGTGGTGAGTTTGTGTGATGATAGGTTAACCTAAGTATAGATAACCAATGGGAGCACACTCATAAGAGCGTATGTGGAACTAAACTGCGGGGCTCATGATAGCAGGGGGTGGGAGTGGTCTGACACATGGAAATTGCTGTGATAAGGGCCGGATATAGATTGGTGCCCAATGGTGTGGTGCTGTTTTGCCTTAAAGTGATTATGTATCATTAATAATGTTTGGCCCAATGAAAAATGATGAAGAAGGGGATCGGTGGGAATTACAATTTTGGAAAATGGCAGAACGAGTTCCGTGTGCTTAGGTAGTAGGTACAGCATTCATATTACAGAAGAGTGAAGTGAAAGTGACCTTGTCAAAGTCCGAAGG
This sequence comes from Protopterus annectens, assembly GCF_019279795.1. Lineage (NCBI taxonomy): Eukaryota > Metazoa > Chordata > Ceratodontiformes > Protopteridae > Protopterus > Protopterus annectens. The sequence goes on from NC_056749.1 coordinate 857,513,407, forward strand.
TTAAATTTGATAAGCCAGGGGAAAAATGAATAGAAATAAAAATGAAGAGATAAACATTAAAGGATTAAATGCAATCCCTTTTACCAAGATAGAAACTGCTGCTGTAGTTCGTTACCTATACATAATGGTCTCCGGAGTCTGATTAATTAAAGTTTTAAAGGTAGGGCAGTACCAACTATAAAAAGAAAATGTATATAGAAAAGATCATGCTTTTAATCTGATTAACCTGAATGCGTTTACAGGCCTATAATTGATTAGACCTGGGAATCATGCTTAATTCAATGTGAGGGCAAGCCACATGCAAACATCTGATTAGCTATGTTTAAAGAACTTAGTAAAAAGTAATGATAATCTTATAAAACTTCCAATGGATTGAAAAATTCAAAACATATCATAAATTAAAAACAATTAGACAAAACTTATTGTTATAAACTCATATTAGTCAGAAGTCGTGCTTTATCTGTGTCATACAAAAGCTAAGTGGGAGAGATTATTCAATTCGTAACCAAATAAATTAGTAATATGAATGACCAAAAAATTGTGTAACATTATAGAAACATATGATGGAGTGAAAGACTAGCCAGAAATAATTGTGCATTATTAGGGAAGGGTGGAAATACATGTGTCAAGGAAGTATTCAGGGGAAACCAGGATATCAGGACAGCTAACAGTTGGAATAGTTGAAAGCTAAGAATTTAAGTAATAATAGAAAAAAACCCTGAATATCACATTACTACAGCTTTGACCAAATTTCTCATGCAGTAAAAATCATTAACCTTTTATAAAAACTGTGAAGTTAGATAAATTGCAGCTTAATTAAAACATTGCTTTAGCTTAAATGAAATACTCGGTCTGAATTTGTAACCAAGATTGCACTTTCGCTTATAGGCTTCATCAGAACTACCCGAAGTATGTTAATCCAACTCAGTTATGAGTGATCCTTCTGTTCTCTGTTGGAGGAAATCCTGTAAGTTATTTCAATGACTAAACTTCAATCAGTAAACAAAACAAGTCATTACTTTTGAATACGACATCAAGATCATAAAAGTCCATGAAAACCATATATAAGTAACATAAAAATTAAACAAATAGGACTATATAATAAGACAACAAAGACAAAATACAAAGATAAAAAGTGAAAGGTATAATAATAAGTGTGCTGGTTAAGCTTTCTTAAGTTCAGTAGGCAGTTGATAGAAATGTGGCTAATTTAGGCCAAGTCCTCTGTTCACGTCTAGCCTAATTTGCCATTCCAGTTCGCGCTTCTCAAGGATATGGTTGGTGGGTCCTTGAAGGGTGCTTTTCTCCAGTGAGTCCACGATATGGAACTGAAATTTCTTGTGGTTTGGCGATTCCTTTGCATGTTTTGTCAATGCATTATTCAGGTTGGCATATTTAATGCCATGCAAGTGTTGCGCTATACGCTTTTTGAGTTTTTTGATAGTTTTGCAGATATAGAAAGCATGGCAGGCAATGCATTCTGTCCTGTATACCACGCATTCTGTGTCGCAATCCCTTGTTTGTTTACTCCATTGTAGCACCCATTGCTATCCCTTTTTTCTGCCAATTGAATATATGCCCTCCGCATTTACCACTCCTTCTAGGCGAGCATGCTAAACTCCACCCCCTCCAAACTTTAGATCAATCACCATTTTATTTTGCATGATGCAATTCTCACGGACCAAAGTCTTCCGACCCAAGCCAAACCAACCCCCACACCCCCCCCTCCTCTAATGGACTCAAATCATTCATACCCACACTCACACAACCCCTCCCAATCCCCCAACCAGCATCCTCCAACCAAAGAAATACCCAGTCCAGGTTGTTTGAGACAAAATCTCATAATCATAATATCAAGACAATTTTAAATTACTTTTGAAAAGAATTACTGTCTTGTCGCAAAATGATAATCGCTTTACTGTTTTTACTGTATTAAACACTGTACTTAAAGCACCAAAAATATCAATGTTCTTATACTCTGCACTTCTATAATAAAGTGCTTCTATTTTTTAAAACAACACGAACCAGAACTTCATTTTTATAAATGCTAGCTTTTCTGAATTTTTCTTTAAGTTTTTAATACTGAGTCAGTCAACACGGAGCCTTAGTTTTGCCAGATCAATATTTCCTGCTGATCTATTATTTCTTGAAATAAGGTATATAAGGAAAGGTGATGGTAGAATGTAGAACTTCAGGAAGTCATCAATACAAAGAAGGAGTGCAGGAAAAAGTGGGAGATAGAAAAGACGGACCAGGCTAGGAAGGAAAACTGGTTGGCCAAAAAGGAGGCTAAGAAAGGAGTTGTAATAGCAAAGACAGGGCATCAGAGGGACTTCTGGAAAGTGATTCAATAGGTGGCACAAATAAACTATCAGGTTGCAAGACAAAGACAGAAATAAAAAATAAGATGGACATCCTTCATAAGGGATGACAGCAATAACCTGCTCACCAATCCAGAGGGCATCAAAAAGAGATGGAAGGAGTATTTCCATCAACTTCTGACTAAAAAAACTACACAGAAGTTGTACTGCCCCAGATGGAGCCTACCATTGAAGTAAGAACAGCACTAAGGAAAATAAAGTCAGGGAAAGCAGCAGGCTCAGATGAGGTCACAGCAGATATGGTAAAGATGTTAGGTAGGATAGGACTGAAATGGCTTCTGAGGGTACTCATAGCAGTGTGGAGAGAAAGGCACATCCCAGGTGACTGGAGAATAAGCATACTGGTGTCAATGTTCAAGAACAAAAGGTGACATTCACAACTGTGAGAGTACAGGGGTATCAAACTCCTGTCACATTGCATGAAGGTTCTGTAGATGGTGAATCATAAATGAATACAGAGTAGTAGAAAGTAATCTGGGAGATGATCAGTTCAAATTCTGATCAGGATGCAGCACGACTGACCCAATGCTTGCAGAGAGACAGATAGTTGAGAAGAAGCTAGAGATTATGAAATATTCCATCTGGGCATTCCTAGACTGGAGAAAGCATATGATAAGGTCCCAAGGAAGCTGACATGGACTGTCCTGTAGTGGTATGAAGTCCCACAAACACTGATACAATTAATACAAGGACTTAATGTCTCAAGTATGAACAGTGTTCATTCTCAGATAGGTTCTCGGTTGGAGTTGGTTTGCATTAGGGTTCAGGTTTGAGCTCACTGCCGTTCATACTGGCAATGAACTACATTAGTAATCAGGTCAGAGGGGGCAGATCAGCAAAGCTGCTGAATGCAGACTTTGTGGCATTACAGGCAGACTCTTATCAAGAACTTCAGCAAAGGATAGGGGAATGAAATGCAAAACTGAAGGCTCATGGGATGAAACAGAGTACAGAAAAGATATTTCTAATGGCAGCAAATGGGGGAATCAAAAGAAACTGATAACATAGATAGTAGGGAAGATAGTGGAACAGGTTTCAAGTATCTGAAAGGGGTGGTTGAGGAGAAAGGAAGTTTGAATGAAGAGATCAAATCTAGAATCAAGAGGGGCTCTAACCAACTGCCACAGAGAGTCAAGTGTAGTGTATGATAGAAGAATGCAAAAGAAGCTGATACGTAAGGTGTACAAAACAGTGGTGCAACCAGTACTACTGTATAATATGGAAACCTAGACAGTAAAGGCAGAGCATCTGAGGAAGGTAGAGGTGATGGAAGTGAAGTACCTGAGATGAGTGGTAGGATGCACACTGTGGGACAGATGAAGAAATGAGGACATAAGAGTAGAAGCCAAAGTAGCTCTAATCGCAGTAAACTCTGTTTCATCCCATGAGCCTTCAGTTTTGCATTTCATTCCCCTATCCTTTGCTGAAGTTCTTTGCTGAATCCTTTGCAAATGCCTTCTATGGGCACCTTCAAGAATGCATGGATCATGCAATCCCAAATAAAACCAAGACCCATTCCCCCAAAGGCAGGCGCCCGGTCTGGTGGACCCCAGCCATAAACAAACTTTACAACAGAAGGAGGAAGCTACTACATGACAGAGCAAAATCCCTAAATGGGAAGGCATCTCTGATCAGTACTAGCAAAAAACTACGATCACTCATAAAATCATCCAAGGCCAACTTTGAGAGAAAAATCGCAAAAGACACAAAAGACAATCACAAGGCCTTCTTTAGCTATGTTAGAAATCTGGGTGGAAACTCCCAGATATGCTCAGAGTTAGTCCAAAATGACAATAAATACACTGAACCCACTGACATTGCCAACATTCTGGCAGATAGGTTCAGTGCAAATTTTTCCTCCCCCTCCCCCCCAAAAGGAGAAATAACTATCCCAGCAGAGTGTAGCCTCCCTAACTCTCAGATGCCCAGGTGAGAGCCGCCCTCTCTAAAGCTAAAAACACAGCATCAATGGGACCGGACGGTGTCCCGGGCTGTGTGCTACATGAACTCCAAGAGGAACTAAACCCAAACATAAGGCTGCTGTTTAATCTTAGCCTTACTACAGGATACATACCCAAAGAGTGGCGTACGGCAACAGTGGTCCCACTTCGCAAAGGCGGTGCTTCTACGGACCCTGGAAATTACCGACCCATAAGCTTGACGAGCCTGGTCTGCATAACTATGGCGAGGATCATTATGGAACTCATAAACAAAGACATTGGGGACCTACAGACATTGGATCCTACCCAATTTGGCTTTGTCAAGGGCAGATCCTGCCTTTTGAACTTGGTCGACTTTTTTGAAACCGTCACTAAGGTCATTGATGAAGGTAAGGCAGTTCACACAGCCTACCTTGACCTTGCAAAAGCCTTTGACACAATACCACACTCGGGCATCATAGACAAACTCACCAGCTTAAATGTAAACCCATATGTCACGAGATGGGTTGCAAACTGGCTCAAGGACAGAACCCACAGGGTCAGAGTTGCTGGAGCTATCTCAGACTCTAAGCCAGTCACAAGCGGTGTCCCACAGGGCTCAGTCCTGGGACCCCTCTTGTTTGGCATTTATTTTTCCGAGGTACAGGCAAACATAGGAGGATTGTGGCTGACAAAGTTCGCAGATGACTGCAAACTGGGCGCCATAACTGATACTCCAGCGGACACAAACATCCTTCAGAGAGGACTCATAGAAACGGATAATTGGTGCCAGAGCCATGGCCTTAAGCTTAACGCCAAAAAATGTATAGTCATACCCTTTGGGAAAAACAAGGTACCCACAAATTACCACATAGGTGGTAATCCATTAAGTACGGAAGAGGTAATCAGGGACCTAGGGACCCAGGTTGACAGTGACCTCTCTTTTGACACTCACATTGCCAAAGTGGTTAGGAAGACCTTCTATATTGCCCACCTTATCATGAAGGATTTCACATCTAGATCAAGAGAGGTCATTGTGCCCCTGTACTCATCTCTTATTAGGCCAATGATTGAGTACAATGCCCCATTTGGGATGTATCTTACCCAACACCTGTAGCAGTTGGAAAGACCCCAAAAGTTCCTCACCAAGAGGATAAAGGGTCTTAAACATATGTCATATGCTGCCCGACTGAACAAACTCCAGCTCTATTCAGTCGCATACCGCCTACTCAGAGGTGACCTGTGCCTAACGTACAAGGCCATGTCCAATCCGGAATTAATGGACATGCTCCACCTCAAAAAATCCATCAGAGCCACGAGAGCAAGAGACTTAAACCTCAACACAGAAATAAATAGGACATGCTGGAGGGACAGATTCATAACTCAGAGGCTCCCTACACTCTGGAACAGAATCCCAATCCATGCTAGGCAGAGCCCCTCACTAACTCTATTCAAGAGAAGTCTTGACGAGTTGATGGGAGATCGTAGGTTTACCCCGGGGGTCATCTCTGTGTCACTACTAGACAGAGGCACAGTAAACTAAACCCTAAATGGGCGTAGTATTCTCATCCTAAGGGGTGGTGAAAGCCACACACACTCTGGCTAGGCTTATAAATGCCCTAGGGCAGATAGCCTAGTACGAACCTATGAACCTAAAAAAGAACACATTACTGTGGTTTGCGCACACATGCAGAAAAACAGAAGATGATCTGGTGAAGAAGATTTGGGACAGACAGGAAGAAAGCAAGAGGAAACGGCAGCATCCAGCAAAGAGGTGGCTGGATTGTGTGAGCAAAGATGTGCAACAGTCAGGCATGAGTGTTGAAAAAGGCAGGAGAATGGCATTGAATCAAGGAAGGTGTCGACAGCTGACAACACCACAACCCCATGTAGAAAAAGAGAAAAAGAGGGTGTGTTTTTCTCTGTGTGCCATGTTTTCCAAGATTTGCTCTCTGCTAGTTAGTTGCTTTGTGTCTGATATTAGCCAAGGTGTAGGGTTAGATCTGACGCTCTCAACCTTCCAACTCCAAAATGAGGAGCACTACCTCTCATAATGTGGAACTGGGCAAAATGTGGAACACATACTAACAGCTACTAACAACTTCAAATAGGAAGCTCATAGAATGGTTAAAGTATGCAGTTTTACTTATAAAAAAAGATTGTTTCATTGATTAATAGGATTAAGTTCTATTTACCATGGATATCAACTAAAAATATTCCCCAAAACTGAACATGTGATGGACACTTTCAATGTGCAACTTCGAGGAACATGAACCTTTTAAGACCACAAATGAGGTGCGTTTCTTGTAATGAGGTACACTTGAGGGGCAGGGTTATATCTAGACCTAATTACTCTAATGGGGCAAGTGAATTAAGGATATTGAGGAACATATAGATGAATTTGGCTACAGCTTAATCTAGTTAGAGATAATAGAGTGATATCCAATCACACTGTGTTAGACAAACAATTACTGAGTTAGGGTCAAAGTGTTTTACATTTCTAACTGTAGTAATAGTTTTAGATTTGTGTATGTTGTTCTGCTGCTGAATTGTAAATGATGGGTGATGGTCACTTAATGGTCTGGGAGAGTACCTGATGTATTTATTTTGTCTGGGGTGTTGCTTAAAGCCCATTCAAGAGTTGTCTGTTTTATGAAATCTAGTAGGACTTTTAGTTAGTCTAGTAGTTGATTACAGTAGCAGGGAGTTATCATTAATGGGATTCCAGTCATTATTAAAATCACCTAGTAAAAGGGTTTCTTCAGGGATGTTGTAAGTGAATTGGGAAAGAATGTCTTCAGTTCTGGAAGGGTTGCTTGTTTTGGGGAATATAAAAAGAAAGCAATCATAGAGATTTATTTTGGCTAAGCTTTAAGTGATCAACTACAATTTCTGCATTAAAGAAAAGGGGACTTTGTGTGGGTATTTTGTAACATACAGGGGAGCTGGATATTATAATGCTATACCACTACCTTTTTTTGCTTCTGCTATGACATTGTAAGTGGGAGTGGAAGGGGAGTGTTGTCTTTATTGTGTGGCTTTAGCAAGGTTTCAGTAACAGCTATGGTGTGAGAGAGATGAAGATACCCAGGCATGGAATTTTGTGGTTTGATTGCCTATTCTATGGATGTTTATATTAAAGAAGGTAAGCATTGAATTTTAAGGAGGGTGGATTTGTAAGTATCAGAATAATTGTTAGCTGAGATTGCGGTCCGCTCCTTTTACATCTGACAAGAAGAGGCCTAACAGAAGTGGCCCACATGGAAATCCCTGTGAGATACCACTGGTGATACCTATTGTGATAGACAAGTAAAAGGTAAGGACCACTCTTTATAACATGCACCACCAATGTAGTCTGGTCTGTGAGGTCCTGCAATGCCTGTCATTTGCCTAGCCAGTCCCTGCCACTCCTGCTCTGCAGTGGACTTCAGTTTCATTAAGGAAGTGAACTGTCTGTTTTCATCTGCCTAATTACCCTTCACATACCTGACAGCCTGAATAAAAGTCTGTGCTGTGTTCAGGTAACTGCTTTATGAATATAGCCCATGGCCATTCCCAGCTGTGTGCTTCATCACTCTTTTGTTTGTAAAAATCACTAGAACCTGATTTGATTCTTTTAATAATCCCATTTTAGAATCAGTTGTCCCTCTCAGCCTTAGAAAATATTTATCTTGTTATGTATAGAGGTTTACAGATAAGTGCAAAACAAACATATAAGAAATAAGGCGGTTCATTTCAGAAGTCTACTACCATTTAAAAAGCCTATTACCATATAAGCCATAAGAAATAAGGTGGTTCATTTAAGAAGCCCACTACCATGTAAGCTATAAGAAATAAGGTTGTCCATTTAAGAAGCCTACTACCACGTAAGCTATAAAAAATAAGGTTGCCCATTTAAGAAGCCTACTACCATGTGAGCTGTAAGAAATAAGGCTGTCCATTTAAAAAGCCCACTACCATGTAAGCTATAAGAAATATGCCTGTCCATTTAAGAAGCCCGCTACCATGTAAGCTATAAGAAATGTATTTATTTATTTATTTATATTTGTTGACTGGGATTGTCCGACTGGACGTAGGTCCATTTTCAGTGGAGGCCCGGGGAGAAAAGCTCCACAGTTAAAATAAACAGACAGTAGTTACATTGGATTACATAGCGATTAACAATTTACATAGCAATTACAACATATTTACAGATGAAGAACATAGTACATCAGTAGACAACTAGAATCTTTATCTGTGAAGTACATAACAGACATTAACAAATGTTACAATAAGAAGTTCCTGCTGTATAATAAGTACTAGGCTTATGAGCATCTGAGCTTGCTATAATCAAGGTAGTTAGTGGAGTGGAAAGAAAAGTAAGGCTGTCCATTTAAGAAGCCCACTACCATGTGAGCTATAAGAAATACAGCTGTCCATTTAAAAAGCCCACTACCATGCAAGCTATAGGAAATAAGGTTGCCCATTTAGGAAGCCTACTACCATGTAAGCTGTACGAAATAAGGTTGCCCATTTAAAAAGCCCACTACCATGTGAGCTATAAGAAATAAGGCTGTCCATTTAAGAGGGCCTACATTATATAGTCAAAACTTTAGGTAATCTAATACCCAAAGCTCGACACCTAAACAGCAAAAGCTGTAAACATCGAACGGCCACTTCCACAAATTTTTTCACAGGGAAAAAAATTGCTTGGCTGGAATTAGGTGTCGAGCTTTAGGTATCTGATTACCTAAAGCTTTGATTACCTAATATAGACCCATTTAAGAAGCCCACTACCATGTGAGCCATCAAATTATTTTGCATTACTGAACTTCATTAGCTCATTGATTTTGTAAAGGTGCTCTTTTAAACTGTGTCCTCCAAACAAGCAGCATCTAATACCAAAATTATAGCAGCTGCTGTTCATTTAGTATGTGTTGTGCAGAATCACATACTATGAAAAATGTTGTGGGATTATGGGAATGTTGCAAGGATTTTGAATATTATATGAATGACTTTATTTGCTTCCTTACTAGCAAATTATTTGGAAACAATGTTATTTATGCTTGCTTCTTTTGATGTGTAATATAATTTCTTTAGCATAGATAAGCAGACATTTATAAGGCTTAAATAATAATAGTTTTGAGTTTGGGATCTCTCATGCATGGAAAAAAATAAAATTCCTGAAGCTGCTTCTGTAGTGAAGAAAAAAATGGTGTATACTAAGAAGGTGTGCTGAGCATGGGGAATGTCCCACTGAGCATTCTTACCCTGGTCTAAACTGAAGCAAAGATCCCGTGACAGAACAATTCATAAAGCCAATCCACATAGCCAATTAATATGGATGACCTGCTGTGAGTGTTACTTGGTACTAAAGAAATGGGCCAATCTGTACTTCCTAGTGGTTCTATTAAGCCAACACACAAATGAATAAAATGAATAACTCTCAGTGTAATTAAACAAGGACCTGAATAATGCATGAATCAGAACTGCAGAGAAATACAGATTTCTGCATATTTGAGAACAAGAGCATGATCTCAAAAAACATCTTACTGGTGAAACGTATTAAAGTATTCCATTTCTACCTTTTAAATTCACTTTTTCCCAACTGCAGGAATGCATGTTAAGGTAAAAAACACTCCATTAATATTGAAAAATATCAACACATGCTTTGTTGCTCCATTCTTCTCTGTTACATTATAAAATGTCATGTTTTTAATATTTTCCTAATTTACTATATTTTGCTGCGGTGGTGGTGCTGCGGTAGTGTTATCGCCTCATAGCAAGACGTTGTCCCGTTCGATTCTCAGCTAGAGCGTCTTCTGTGTGGAGGCATACATGAATGGGGCGTGCCTTCGTTGAAGGTTGTGCGTCAGGGCTGGTAACCCAGTACGTAAAAATCCACTACCAATCATTAGCGGACGGGAGTTCCGCTGCGGCGACCCCTAACTGGGAAAAGCCGAAAGACACGAACAAACTATATTTTGCATGAGTGATGAAACATTTTCAGGCCTATATAAAGTCTGCTAAAGTGAATAGTAATAACATGCAATATAAATGAAATCATTATTTGCACATATTGTATTCAGCCTTAAAATAATTGTAATGAAAATAAATAAATAAAAATAATCCTGTGTACCAGCTAGAATTATTATGTTCCAATTCATCTGGTAACAATTCTGTAGAAATTCTGCATTTTGAGACATGCAGTATATTTTTCTTTTTAATCTTTGTTATAATAGTTTCTCTTTCTTTCTTTAACTGATAATTGGAGAAGAAGGCCAACAAAAATATACCTTTTAGTCACGAACTACAAGAAAGGTATGGAAAAACAAATGCACTGCAATTATGCATAACTTGTATTTGTCACACATTTATAAAACTTTGTTTGTGTCTTTTGGCTTTTCCCGGTTAGGGGTCGCCACAGCGGAACTCCAGTCCGTTAATGATTGGTAGTTGATTTTTACGTGCCGAGTTACCAGCCCTGATGCACAACCTTCAACGAAGGTACACCCATTCATGCATGTCTCCACGCAGAAGATGCTCTAGCTGAGAATCTAACCGGACAGCGTCTTACTGTGAGGCGACAACGCTACCACAGCACCACCACCGCGGATTCACACATTTATAAAACTACACATTTTAAATTGCAGGGTTTTTCATACTTCCACAGTCACAGAGTACATGTTTGCAATGTTCCTACCTAATCCTTTATATAATTTCTTGATATGTTTGAAAAGGCCACTGTAGCAGAACCTTTGAATTGGCAGCATAATGTTCTAGAAGGTAATGTCTGTACTGTGAAAGAAGATGTAAATTATAATTAAGGTTGCACTATGACACAAAGCTGGCTGTGAATAATGTTGGTAGCCATGTTCTATGTGACTACATTCAGAAGCTTGTTAAATAACATAGCAGTTATGTTTCTTACTGACACTGTATGAATCATTCCATTCGTATTGTGACAATGCAGAGAAAATAAAGAGAGTCTCTTCACTGGAGAAGCATACATTGTTTAAAACAAGTTATTTTATTTTCATTTCACATTCACTCACTGGGGCAGTATACTGATCACAAATGGCCATTTGCGGGTACTGTCCTCATGAAATAATTATCCCCTGCCCTACAAAGAAAATGTGTAACAGAATGTGACAATATATAGCAAAACCTTTACAGTAGCATTTAAAACACGTAAGAGAGAAATATACATGTTGCATAATTATATGTTAGGTTTAATATGATGGAGATATTAGGATCATAGGAAGTTACTAGGCTAATGGCCCTAGGGCCTTTACAAGCCAAGCCAACTTCTACCCTTATTTCCATGATCAGCACCTACTGCCCCTGTCCAAGAGGGACGCAGGTGGAACCCCCAGGGTGAATATACGGTTACTCATCCAATCATCCAGATTGCGTTTGAAGAGGGCCAAGGATGTGATTTGTTTGACATGAAGTGGGAGTCTGTTCCAAAAGTGTGGTAACCTCTAGGAGGCAAATCTGTACCTCCAACAGGTTCTATTAATGTCACATACCAGGTTATGGAATTTAGAGCAAGTAACTTGTGTACTAATTGACTTATGGATATGCAGCATTTTCAATAAAGCAGGGTCAGAGATTGCCTAGTATGCAAGGCAGAGATCACCTCTGAGTAGTCTGTATGAAACAGAATAAAGTGACAGTGATTTCAGATGATCCACATAGGACAGATGCTGAAGGCCATGAATTTTACTTGAGAGGAACCTTTGTGGTCTCTCCAATTGCTGCAGGGGCTTAGAAAGGTACATACCAAAAGTGGAGTTGTACTCAATTATTGGTCTGATGAGGGAAGAGTGTGGGGAGGTTATAACTTCTTTTTTCTAGAGGCAATGCCCTTATTTATGAGATGAGCAATATAGAATTCCCTGATTACCACTGTGGAGATATGGTGATCAAAGGTAAGGTTAACGTCAACCTGTGTGCTCAGGTCTTTCACCACTGAGTGTGTACTTAAGGTGTTGCTATTGATGTGGTAGTTAGCAGGAGCATCCCTATTACTGAAAAGGATGATGATTACTTCAGAGAAATAGATTCCAAACAGTAGAGGTCCCAGGACTGATCCCTGTAGAACATCACTGGTTACAGGTCTGCTGTTGGAGGTAGATTCCCCTATTTTGACTATATGGGTTCTATCAGTGAGCCAGTTAGTGACCCATCTAAGGATATAAGGGTTGATACCTAGCTGGGTGAGTTTGCCAATGGTTCCTGAGTGGAGGATAGTATCAAACACCATGGCTAGGTCTAGGTAGGCTGTATGCACAGATTTCCCCTTGTCCAGGCCTTGGTGATGGTCTCAAATAAGTCCACCAGGTTTAACAGGCATGATCTCCCTTTGACAAATCCAAGTGTCAAGTGTCTGGAGATTACCACTATCTTTGTTGATAAGGTCCATGATGATTCGCTCCATGTTCTTGCAAATAAGGCTAGTCCGGCTAATAGGTCTATAGTTCCCAAGGTCAGTGGAAGCACCACCTTTGTGCAAGGGAATAACACTGGCCATTTTCCATTCAGCTGGAATGAAGGTGGTGCTTAGACAATGATTGAGAGGAGTACCAATGATGTTGCTTATTCTTGTTGGAGCCCATGTAGAATGCATCCCAGGATGTTATCCGGTGCCATAGATGCTGTGTTTTAGGCCTTAGAGAGGACGTTTATGACCTGCCCTTTGGAGATACAAGGCAAAGGGCAGGTGATAGGGATGTCATGGGCTATGTGTGGCAGTGACAGGAGAGTAAAGCTTTCACAGAACCTGTCAGCCAACAGGTTAGCTATGTCCGCAGGCTCAGTATATGCAGTATCATTAACTACCAGTTCATCACAAATCTGGGCCTTTCCTTTTAGGTTATGAATGTAACTAAAGAACATCTTATGGTTGCCCTTAGTTGAGGAAGCTAATTTGGATTCATATTTTGCTTTGGAGGACTTCACAAGAAGTCTTATTTGCTTGTTTAAACTGAGGAGGGAGTGTTTTCAGTTTAAGGCCCACACCCTCTTACTCTTAGACAGCAATTTCTTTCTCTTGTTTTAAAGCCTGTTAATGGCAGTTGTTCACCAGGCAGGTTTGCTTTTCCTTGAGGAATTTGTTTTGGTCCTATCAGGTACAGCCAAGTCAATGCAGTTATACAGGTGTTTGTATAAAAGCATTGGTGTAGAACTTGGCATAGTTGCCAGTTCCATATAAGGGGGGAGGTGTGGTGAAGCTATTTACACCATCCCATAAGAGGTTATAATTTGCTTTGGAGGTTTTTTTAGTTTAGTTGCTGAGGGGGTGTCGGGTGTGATAGTTACTTCAAATGAGACTAATTTGTGGTCAGATCTCACCAGGAAAGACTTCACAATGGGGTGCTACTATGGTCCCCCATATTGGTAAGCACCAGATCCAGGATGTTTCCACCCCTTGTGGAGGTATCAACCAGCTGGTCCAGGGCATTAGAGTTAATTAAGTCAAGGAACCTTTGGCCATGTGAGTTTGAGCACAAATAATTTTCCCAGTCAATGGATGGGTAGTTAAAGTTATCCAAAAACATGGTGTTTGGATGTATCTTGATAGACTCAAGTAGATCCATATAGGCAAAGTGGGTGTACTGATTCATGTAAGGGCCCTGTAGCTGGCAATGACTTCAATAGGTGACTCATGCCTCTCAACTGTACAGATTTTCTCAGAATGTCCAGATTTTTGCCTCATTTTTGGTCAGTTTTTCATAAAACTGTGGTTCTCAGGCAAATTAGTGGCAAATCATTAAAGACTGAAGTTAGAAAATAATGACAGACATTTGAATTTCTGACTTCATACACTTCAGAAAATTCATGCTGATGCAAAACCTGTTATTCTATGAACTTTCTAAGTTTGTAAGAACAATATTTAAAATTGTCCCTATTTTTGGTCCTTTGTCCCACTTTTATTAATGGCTTTGTCCAGATTTCCTGCTGTAAGACGTTGAGAAGTATGATAGGTGTTCTACCAATAGTTAACTGCACCTGAAGTAACTCCACAGAATCATACAATTTAACCAATCTAGAGGTGTATTTATTTTTAATGAATATTGATACACCACCTCCTTTAGTTTTCACACCTTCAGTTTGAGGTCTGAACATATGCAGGGAGGTGTAACTCGGTATGGCTGGGGTGCTCTCCACAGCCTTGAAACAGGTGTCCGTGTCTGCACAAATGTCTGTGTCTTCCAAGGTGAGGACTGCTTCCAGTGAGTGCAATCCTCACCTATGCATTTAGCAGCATAACCTTGAGGTTGTTTTTAGATAGAGTTTTTATGTCCGGAATTTTGTCCGTGAGACACTGCCTCAAAAAGGCACTATGAGGGTGGCAATAGCCTTAGCCAGTACCAAAACCCCAAGGGTGAGAGATGAAGACCATCTCTGGCAAAGCATCAAGGTCTGTCGATCACATGTCATCCCAGGCTGGCAGATATTGGATCCCCGTAAAATGACACCAGAAACTAAGCCAATTATTCAAGTCAATCATTTTCTGTTTCTGCTGAGGCTTCATCCTAGGTTAAGGTAAAATACTGCTTAAATCTAGGGACATACCTGCCTGAGACACAGTCTGAGAACTTAGTCATGTCTCTCTTCATATAATTCAGAGAGGTACGTCTCAGTTAGATGGAGTCATTTAGAGTACCTGTCATTGAGAGACTTGAGTACATGTGTGATATGGTGCATCCTGGCACCTGACAGACAGCTGATCGTGACCTTTTTCTTATCCAGCCTGGTGAGAGGGACATCTGTGCATCTTACATTGTAATCACCTATGACTAATGTTTGATTTCGTGTTTTGCCTTAAGGTCTTGACAGGGGAGACACTGGTCTCATCTGTCAAGCCCTCGTGGGGCATTGAGGGCCAGAACACTGAGGGTGAGACAGATGGAGTTAAGAGTTGTTAGTAGTTGAGACAGTGCATGGCTAGAGGCTGAGATTCCCTTCAAGATGCAACCTGCTGTGTGGCAAGTTCAGTTTGGTGTGGAGGATTTTTTTATGTTTAGCTCTGTAGGTGGGGAAGGGGATTATAGTTTCTTTAGGTGGGGTCATTACCACAGTTTAGCAGCAAGATACAAGGCAACCTTGTTTGTGAAGGTGGAAAGGGGTGTTTGGGAGAAATGTCTAAGGTTCTAATGTATACATTTGGTATAAATTCTGGCTGCTAGTGGTAAGAATGAGTTAGGTTGGAGAAGTCTGAGGATAAGCGAACCTAGTAGCAGGTTTACTCTATGCTATGACTGGCAGTGATTTGGCTTTTATGAGGGTAAGGTAGTGGTGCTCATGATAATGACAGTAAGTGACGAAATGACAGATTCTGTTTTATTTATTTATTTTACATTTGTTGACCAGGATAGTCTGACTGGATACATGTCCATTTTCAGCGGTGTCCCTGGGATGGCCGGTTTTACCACATCAGGTTCTTCATAGTCACATATGTAGGTGTTCAGTCAGGCTGTTCGAATATAGTGTTTCCACAATGCAAGATTCCACTATTTACTCCTTTGTGAAGGTGGACAGTGGCAAATGAAAGGCATAAAACAGACTGCAAAAAGATGTACAATAATATTGTCAGGATTGTGGGCAAAGCACCACAAGATGCAAAGCTCAGAAACAGAGGAAACACGTAGCAAAAGGACTTAAAACATAATGGAGTCACCAGTGTACCATTGAGACCAGTAGCTTGAAGTAGTTATGCTATAAAGACTCATCACTCTGAAAGGGAACTGTAGTACAATTCCATAACACATTCTGGTAATGAAATCACATTCTCCAAAGACACACTTACTGACTGCATAAGGGGAGCTAGATAACTGTAACTGATTGTGCCCAAATAGTTTTTCTGACAGCATAATGAAATGGAGGATAAGTACTGGGGGAAAGGCATCCTGTAGTAACTTAGTGCTGCGCATGTAAGACATCAGAACTAAAGCACCTACAATATATTGCTATGCACAGCAGTGTGATTCCAAACAAAGAGCAAATGGGTCTGACCTCTTACACTGGTGTCACTCTTTCATCATTATGTATATTTCATCATTATGTATATCAGGCCAGTGGGCTGTTGATGTTTGAATGTCATTCAAGAGGACATGCCAAAAATTCCAGGTATTCCCTGCCAATATGCAATTGCTCAAGAGTTAGGCATTGCAATTACAGCTATTCAGTTTAATTACATGTAGTTGTAATGC
This sequence comes from Protopterus annectens, assembly GCF_019279795.1. NCBI lineage: Eukaryota > Metazoa > Chordata > Ceratodontiformes > Protopteridae > Protopterus > Protopterus annectens. The sequence continues at coordinate 857,529,904 of NC_056749.1, forward strand.
TACTCGTGATGACTTCTATGACTCCTCATTTGGATATATGAAATGTAGAAACACAGAGGCCATGGTTTGGAATTTTGCATATTAATGAGAAGATTGCAAGGTCAGGGCTAGTAAGCCTCAGGATAAATTGGTTTGTCATCACTTTCTGTTGTCTTATTGTAACAAACATATTATTTAAACATCAGACCAAAATTGAAGCAGAGGAGAAATGTCAAATAAATGGACAGTATAGGATATGTTTACTTCTCCCTTTCATATTACCATCTTCCTTTTTAAGCCAGTGTTTGTTGACGTGGTTCATATATTTTCACCCCTTGTTCAGTATGTGTAGTTTATTATGTCACATTTTTTATATATATATGAAGTTTTTTCCTGCATAATTTTAACAATATTACATAATCTAGGTTTTTTATTGAGTTGTTCCAACGCTATTTTTTCATATATGCATTTTTTAATATGTATGGGTTAATTAGTGTAGATATTTTTACTGCGTATTTGGAACAGATTTCTTCACATGATTATTTCAGTTTGAACTAACACTTTATATTCATTATAAATATTGCTTTATTATTTTTAGAATTCATATCTCAGCATACATGTTTAATCAACATATATTTGTTGTGTGGATCATATACTTATAAGTCAGGTCTAATAGGTTTTTGCTTTTAGAAATGTCAATGAGAGCGTTTTTCTTTAAAATGCTAATGGATTTTAACAGCTTGTTGAAGTGTTGATTTATTTTCTAAAGTATTTAATGTGATGTATACTATGCTTAATTGTTTGAGATCTGATGAAGCAGCAATGCGAAAGCGCTTATCTTCTGGAATAAACAGTGGTTTTTAATATACTTGTCTCACAGCGTCCTTGTTGGATTTTACATCTTTGAAGTACCAGCACCTGCCAACGCTTGGGTCCAGCCATTCCTTTTATTGATTACTTCTTTATTTACAGACCCGAGCGCTAACCTACAACAAGACAGGATTTATTTATTCAGCATATTATTTAAACAGCCTAAACAGGCATACCTTTCACTATGTAAACAAAGAAAATAAAAACAATAGCAGAGAACTGCAACATCTTTATATACAATAAAGAATTCTTGTCAAAGAAAAAGCATTTGATTTCTAACATCTAGTTACTGCTTAGAACAAGGATTATGTCTTCATTCTATTTTTATTTGTCAAATATATTTATTTATTTACTTTTTGCTTTCTAAAACGTTATGGATAGACCAAGAACTACATAGATATTAGCTCTGGTGCAGCTACTGTCTTTAGACAGTTTTTATTTGAAAAGACACAAAGGCTCAATCTCAAAAGACCTGTTCTCAGTGTAAGCAACTTATTTCTGTGTTAGTCCTATCTATAAAAAGACGTACACCAAGAGAGAGGTTACAAAAGACTTGTTCTCAGAGTAAGTGATTTACTCTTAGAGCAAGTCTTGTTCGAAATCTGGCCAACAGTACTGCAAAGAATGCCAAATGGAACCAATTTGCCAAAGCCTTAAAATGAGTACATAATGCAAGCTGAAAATAAGAAAAAGTCACAACATAGGCTGTATTTACAGAATGTGGGAAACCTGTCACAAAATACCAAATAGCTAAACAAAAGAGAAGGCTTACCTGTAAAAAATAAAGAGAATGCAATAGTGAAAAATAAATACAACAGAAGATGTAAAAAGGACATCATGAATAAAAACGGAATACCGCATGAACTGTAAAGGAAAAGTTCAAGTGAAATGACAGTGTTTCCAACCATTCTGCCATGTCCCATGATGCCATCAGGCAGGATTCAGTAACTAATGCTAGGGATTCACTTGAAATAGGAAACAGACAGTGAAGAAAAGAAAGAGTGGTATGGATCCTTGTAAAGATACCAGCATAAGGAGTCTGCACATCTTTAGGATCAAATAAATTACCAATATTTTAGCTAGAGAGACTTTGCCTGCTAGTTCTAATAGTAAAAGGCATTAGTTAGCTGGCCTAAGATGTACAAGGGGGTGCAGGACAGGTGAAGATGGCCGCAAAGTCTTGTGCTCAGAATATTAGTCAACCTCGAGGGGACCTCTCATATGAACCTATAGGGCGTTGAGAAATCATGTAAAGCCTCCAAGTGGAAATGGACCATATCAGCAGTTAAGCAGTACTGCTAGAAACAAAATAAAACAAAAAATTAAAAAAAAAATGAATTGCAGATGCAAGAACAGCATAAAGCAGGAATTAATTTATTTGAGAGGAAACTAACAGAAATACAATGACTTGGAAAACCTCACCTGGGGGGCAAATCTTATACTGAATAAGAGGAAGAAGAGGTGGAAACTGAGTGGCCTACATGAAACAATGGCTAAAATATCCAACCATGTTCCATAAGGGAGTGCATGCCCAAGCTGAGCATTGCACATAGAGCTGGCAAGGTAGTGTGTGCAGAGGGGAGATCTAGGCAAAGTACTACGAAATCACACAACTGTAAAATATAACTGAAGCTCTTGAAAATGGAGGTTTAACAAAAGGAACTGTTAATCTCAGATTAAAATGGAGCGATGATCAAATTTTCATTCAAGCTTAAGTTTATTATAATAACTGTGCTCAGACAATGTACAAAATACAAATACATCTTTATAACACACCAATATAAGAAGATACAGTAAAACAATAAGTTAACATTCTAGAGATATAATAGCATAGTCCTAGAAAAAAAAATAAAAGCAAGTACATTTAATTATTATACTGGCAGCAATGGTCCACACACAGCATAACTACCTAAATGTTAGGTCTAATAACTGAGATTTCAAAGAAGATTTTAAAGCTATCCAACACTGGAGACTACCCTGGCTAGACAGACTGCAAATTGCATAGGCAAAGACCCTGCCAAACCAAAAGCTTAAATGCCAGAACATTTGAGGTGAGGCAGAGGAACTACAAACAATTCTTAAGAAACTGAGCATAGAGAATTGTTTAATTAGTACCATGACAGGATATCTCACAGGTAGGGGTGATCCAGGTTGTGAAGAGAAAGATATATTATTTCAAGAACTTTAGAGATAATATGCTGCCCAACAGGCAGCCACTGCAGTTTCCATAGGAATGGTGTAATGTGGTCATTCCTACACATTTCTTTAAATGACCACGCTATAGAGTTTTGCATTTGCTATAGCTCACTGAGTACAATACCTGGACGACCCATAGTAAAAGACATTCCTGTAATCTGTAGGATTTTTTTTGTCAATATTATTTTTTGTAATCTGCACTAATCTGTAGAATCTTGGTTAATATTATTTATTACAATCTACACTAATCTTCAAAATATCTTGTCGATATTATTCTTTATAATATATACACATCCATGGATGTTTTGCCATTTTTTATGCTATTGGTTCATTCCTATAGCATTAATGTAATATTATTCATAGCTATCTCTATGTTTGTGATTGTATCCCCCTCAGGCTGTGCTTGAAATTGATCCATTGTGATAAGTGCAGAACCTATGCAAAAATAAATAAATATATAAACACATACATACATACATACATACATACATACATACATATATAGGTCTACTTCAAATTAATCAAAATCCACTTACTCGAAGACGAAATCACTGAGACGAGATGTCGAAAACCTGATTTAATGAACAACCATATTGCCAACGCATTTCTCAAGGTAAGTATCTAGTTGGTCATCATTGGGAAATTTGCCCTTTTCCCCAGTATAGTGCGATCTCAGAGTTAGTATATTTAGTTGGGAGGTGCAGCCCCCCACATTTGGGGATGTGGGGGGCATAGCCCCCCCAAACTGGGTGGGTTGGAGATAGTCTGGGGTGTTTCTTCGTGGAATGCTGGTTGACTGGATACTTACACTGAGAAAAGTTTCAGCAAAATGGTTATTCATTTAAATCAGGTTTCAGACATCTTGTCCCGATTATTTCATTTTCGGGTAAGTGGTCTTTCATTAATTTGAAATACACCTACATACATATTAAGGATTGAAGGCAAAGGAATACACATAATCAAACAATCAAAACCTCAAAATTAAAAATATACATCTAAAAAGACAAACTCAAAATATCTAAAAGAACACATGAAATAAAACTCATTTTTTTTGCAGGGAGGGAAGACCTCCTTAGGTCAACTGGTGCCCTAGGCAAATGGGCTCCACGGCGCTCTCCACCACACCACCCGGTGCCCCCATCCTGTTCTACCTACACTAAATAAACACTGAAAAAGCACCCCCTGCTAGACCGACGCCCTAAGCGGCCACCTAGATGGCCTATGCCTAAGGCCGGCTATGCCCCCTACACCCCCGAATGGGAGGGCTACACACAACATCGGAGAAAGGACAATTCCCAATCCCTGTTCCACCCTGATCTTGCACAAACTACTACCAGCACACTCTGATCACTTGATTATTCAATCATTTGTACCAACATAAAAAATGTTCGATATTCTGAATACTTGACTAACTAGTGTTTTCAGGTATCACATTAGAGAGATCTGAAGTAGAAATAAGATGGTTAGAAACACAAAGATTTAACAACAGCTGAAATCTGGTAAGTTAGTGTTAGATTATCATTAATTATCACCCCTAAATTGCTCGTGTTTGACATAAAATATATATTTCTGCTACAGAAGATATTTAGAGAGAGAACTGGCATTAATGACCACTAAATCATCTTGAAGATGTTAAGTTTGAGGTGACCATTAATCAGCCAATAAGGATACATTCCAACTCCTTGGTTAGGTAGTTCAGAGCAGAGATTCTGCATTTATGTAGCATAGTAAAGGTATTGCAATCCACACAATCGAACAACTTTTGTAAGAGGAAGGAAATACACATTGAAGAGTAAGAGATTGAGAAAGGAACCTTGTAGGACTCACAAATCAAAGAAGAAAGTAGTGGGCTTAGCCTTAGGCCCTGATAGCACTAGAAAGAGAAGGTAAAACCCCTGTCACTTATACCTGTAAATATACTTATCAGGTAACACACAGTTAACACAATTCTGTGTAGTAAGCATCGTAATAAAAAGTAAACTATCATAGTTCTAAATCAATAAAAATAATAAGTCGTACAAAACAGAAGAGCAGTTTCTAATACTGAGTGTGCCTGTGCAACTAACAAAGCTAACAGCAGCAACAACAGGAAGCTAAGGTACCAGCTGCAATTTAGGCAAAAAATGAGAGCGTCCTAATGGGAGACCGTGCATTCAGCCTTAAAAGTAAGGCGCGTCCTAATGGGAGACCGTGCATTCAGCCTTAAAAGTAAGGCGCGTCCTAATGGGAGACCGTGCATTCAGCCTTAGAAGTAAGGATGTAACAGTGGATGAGTTAATATCTGCAGTATGCTATGTATTTCTGCATATGTGGTGAAAGGAAAACAATACACATTCATAGTTGTAAGCAGATGACAAACTGGAAAATGAATCTCAAACCAAAAGCTGTAGATGGAATGAAGGAGCGAACACAATTCTTTTAGCACTTCCGTTCAAATTTATTCTTCATGAACTTCTTCGGAAAAAAGTTAACCTCTCAAAACACACCTCTTATAAGTTACATCACACATCACATGACTTTCATGATACTTTAAATTAAAGGTATAAAATCATACCATAACAATAAAAAAACTGTCTTGTTTTCCAAATAGCTTAGAATGTCAAAGCTTCATAAAAAATGTCTTACTATAAAAACATCATTATATTATTGTGATTTGAATGTTATTTTAGTGCTAAAAAACACTTAATATTAACACATTTGTTTAGACCAGGGGCACTGTCTGCTACCAAACTAATCTGTCACAATGTCTCCTTGCATTCTAAAATCAAATTGGTGTTCCCTATATAATCCACTTGTTGAACATAATCTATGACTGAAAAGATGAACTTTTTAAAGTCCTTTTTCTTAATAGCAAGTGCGTGCTCATATATTATATGCTTTAAACATCTAATGTTTTTTCCTATATAGTAACTAGAACAAGAGTCACATACTGCCACATAAACTATGTTTGTACTCTCACAGGTAAACTGTCTGTGGACCCAAATAGTCCTTTTAAGTTGTGTAATAAATGTACTAGATGTATTGCTTATATACCTACATTGTTTGCACTTCCTACAGGAGGAAGTACCACACACACTATTCACATCAGTCAATGCTAAAGTGTGCCCCCCACCATTTTCCAAAATGTTTTTGATGTTCGTAACTTTATTATAGGTGAACATGGGTTCAACACCTACTACCTGTATGAGTTCCCTATTCCCCATCAGAACCTTCCAATTGTCCTTAATTATGTGTTTAATAACACCCATCTCATTGACAATGGGGATGGGGAAAGACATGGTAAACACTGTGTTGTCCTTTTTCCTGTTGTTACTTACATCACCAACCCCCCTGATGATGGGTTTGGCAGCGTTTTGTCTCAGAATAAACACTTCCTTGTGTATATTGGTTAACCAAGCCTGGTCATACCCTCTTTGTTCAAAAAAATGTGTCAACATGATGACCTCTTGAAAAAATGTGTCATCATCAGATGTGAGTCTACTGAGGTGAATAAATTGCATCTTAATCACCCCTTTCTTCATATGCCTAAGGTGTAAGCTATCTCTGTGCAAATATTGGTTGACAACAACATCTTTCATATAAATCTTACTCACAAAAGTGTTACTGAACATATCAAAAGCCAAACGAATATCCAAAAAATCAATGGTCTTGCCAAACTTTCCCACATAAAATTCTAAAAAAATCTGTAGTGTGATTTAAGTACCTGACAAACGACTCAAATTCACTCTCATCACCAGTCCACAGAAATATCAAATAATCAATAAATCTTTGGTATAAAATAATGTGGGACCTTTGTGGATGTACATACAAATATTTCTCCTCCACATGACCATTACAAGGTTGGCAAAGGATGGGGCCACCCTTGCTCCCATAGCCACCCCTGAGGTCTGCTTATAATATCTTTGGTTGAATTAAAAAAAAATTATTGTCAAGAACTATACCCATAAGCCTGCAAACCATCTCTATTTTACTGTGTGTAAAGTCAGTGTACCCATTAAGATATTATCTCAGCTATTCTATACCAGCATCTTGGTTGATGCATGTGTACAGTGATTTAACGTCTAAAGACGCAAAATAAAAATCACCATGGGTGAAGTTAATGTCCCTCAAAATTTCCAAAA